>NC_071977.1:32923822-32937437 GCF_026283585.1 Hylaeus volcanicus
CGAGCCGAGCCGAGCCGAGCCGAGCCGAGCCGAGCCGAGCCGAGCCGCGCCGCGCCGCGCCGCGCCGCGCGTCATCTCGCTGGGACAAGGTACCCAGAATACGCACGAGTCTCACGCTAACGAATAACTCGCCGCTTGGTGCCAACTGTTATACTTGGTTCCGTTAGGTTCGTTCGAATCGCGTTACGTACATAGCTCACGAATTTTCCTCACTTTTTTAACGCGTCAAACTTGCATAAGAACCTAGTATCAAGTTAGACAGCATAGGTAGACATCTACCTACCTCTAGATAAATTTCGGAATGTGGATTGAAGGTGTTGTTGACCGAGTGAAGCGAAACGTTGAGGTGCGGCAGGCTGTGGAAGACTCTAGCGAGCGGTGGTACCGTGTACTGTTCGGGAAGCTGCTCACCGCCCACCATTTTCGAGAACCCTTGTCTGCCGAAAACCCCGTTGAAAACCCCCTCCTGCTCGTCAAGACATGCTACGAGTCCTGTAACAACAACCAGACATCGAGTTCAAATCTTGTTTCTGTCGCACCATGCCACTTTACCACTTGTTTAACCGTTAGCCGCCACTTTAAATCTACTCGTTGCTCGCATTTCTTTTCAGCCGCTTCAACTACGCTAAACAAATTTTATATCTGGATATTCTAGGAACCGGTTTCGACCTACAAAATATATTCTTCCGTTTATCTTTACATCTTTCTATGCTGTAGACAGTGTAGACTGTAGGCAATCGTCAGGCGTTTAAGAAAAATCCAGAAAATGGAAACTGTAAGTACAAGTAACGATAAGGCAGAGTTCTCGATAGATTGAAATATCGACGTTTGCACACAAGGTTCGGTTCGGTTCGGTTCGGTTACGAATCGAATGCCGAAAAACGATACCCGACTACTTAACCCAGGCCATCAGAACACGTGTCACTTACGCAAGTATCTCGAGATCCTTTTTAACCAATCATTAGATCATTACCCTCTGACCGCTGCGTTTCAACGCACCGACAAGGTCGCGCGGTTCATCTTTTATACGCGTTTCTTCTTTTCGTTCTATTTTCTTTTCTTTCGCATTCCTTTTATTCTGCTACAAGTGTTGAAATAATTATTTCAATGGATGAGAGAGAATTCACCGTCGAGAACTGTATAATCCGAGTGACAATCACGTGCGCGCAAGGTCATACGCGTCGATCGTTGCACGAGGTCGCAGAAAATGAGCACAGCATAGAAAACGGGAACGGGAACGAGGAAGAAAATGGAAATTGGAAAAACGCGACAAAATGTCAATTTTTATCTTCCAGAAATCGTAACGGAAAACTTGTTCGTGCTCAGAGACAATGAGAAAACGTTTGCGAATCGACTTTCTTTCACCTCTTTTATTTTTCTCAAAAAGTCGCAATGTACTCATCCGTTGGATTACGCATAGTACTTAAAATTCAATGTAAAGTACAAAAAAAAGTAGCTAGCATTTCTTTTCTTTTCTTTTCTTTTATTATTCCTACTACCTACCTAATTCGATTACATAGCGATTCGATTAACCGCTGATTCAAAAAACGAGGCGACAAAATGATTTTGATCGTTAAGGCGTGGCATAAAGGAGTTTCTTTCGCGCTCGAACCAGATCCGAAACCCAAAGCCGAAGCCCAAGCCCGAACTCGAGGGAGTTAACTGCGAGCGCAGAAATCGATCGGCGGAAGTCGTTCCTTCCTATTCCTCTTTCCCTTTCGCTATATCGTTCCCTTTCTCGTTTCATCTTTAACCCATTACCAACATTCTCTATCGTATTTACTTCGGATTGTGTACGTCGTACAATTGTTAATCGTACTCTATGAAAGAGGTTCGCCAAATATGCGGCGATATCCCTGCATCGATTGGTTCAACAGTTTCGGAAAACCTTCCAAGAGCTCGACGATAGCTTTTCGCTGGAAATTAGCTCGTAATCCGATCGATCGAGTACTCACCTTCTTCCTATTATTTTTCCTCCTAAAAAATATTCACCAATCCATTATCTCGAAAACTAACATTCGAACAAATTTTGCTCGAAAACATCCAATTAGAAATAACAAACGTAATTATGTAGATTAAGTTAACGAATAAACGACCAACAAATAAATTTCTCATGCTCGTTCGAGTAAACGAAATTTAATAGCAACGGAAGGTTTGGTTAACGCGGTGCGTCACTTTGACTGTTTGCATCGACCGCCTACTTACGTTACCTATTAATTACGAGTTACGAGTTGCGAATTACACACGAATGACGCATTACTGCCATCTTATCGAATATTATCGAAACCTAACATGTATCATTTCTTCGAAAGATCGACCGCTTTCGACTGCCTATTGACACATTCACGTACGAATCGAAGAATATGAATATAGCAACGAAACGAAACGCAACGCAACGCAACGCAACGCAACGCATCACCGATTCCGATCACTGCTAACTAACCGTCATCCGTTCAGACAATTTCCGTTTCGATTCTTTGGTGAGTGAGACGAATGCACTTCTATCTAATGCGAGCGCAAATAGAAACAATTTACTGCACAATTCTCATTTTAACGAATTATTAATTTCACATCTAACCTTACCCTAAACCTAAACTATCGTTCACACCTTACACTTGGTATTTGCAACATTCAACATTTCTTCGTAGGTATCTCGTTGACGTATCGTTAGTAAATCTGACCTGCAAACCACGTGTTGTTTGTACTCTAATACATTTTTTTCCCGCACAATTCTGCAATTCTTTTTCGAATCGAGGTATTAAAACGACCATGAACTTGATGTGATATTATATTACACTATACATATATGTATTGTATAATAACAAGCGTACATCGTGTATTTTACTTAGCGTAATAAATTATTAAACGAGACATGTCCTTTCAAAAGTTTCAACGAATCGCTACTCGAGAAACAGTATTTCTCACCAATGCCAAAGTAAACATTTTTTATTCGAATGACATACATATTGTTTTTATTCGGAAGATAAGAATGAAACGTAACAAGTTGTAACTAGCTGTGATTACTATGATGGACAAATGTTGTTTCGTAGTCACATCGGCAAAGCAGTTTCCTTGTAGAATCGATCGTCAAAGACATGTTTCTTATCGCGTTTATCTTAACGAGATTCGCGTGCTGTTTCCATCGAACGCACAAATCCCGTTCTCGTAATTCGTAATTGACGGGACGCGAAACATTAACGATATCGGAATTCCCGTTCCTTTCAACAACTTGGCCGTACTTACTGTCATTTTCACGCGTTTCCTATTTCCTTTGAGTATCGGTCGCCGAGCCAGCGACGCGGTGCGCTCGCTTCGTGAGCGGGTGGCGTTTCATTTCACGAGGTACCCGCATTACGATTACTCGCGTTCCGTGTGACTCGCGTCACACCGCGTAACGTACCATAGTACTTTTCTTTCGATTTCTTACAATTTTTCGCCGTGGTTACGACGAAAATTCACTCTCGCCCTTACAGGACATGCACGCATACGGGCATGCACACCCGCATGGATATCCTGTACATACCGTAACGTAACCTTACGCGGCGACAAACAAACCAACGAACGAATGACGCGCCAAGTGTGCACTGTGTGTATCGATCCCGAGAGGACACACCAAGAAGACGATTTCGAGCGCCACCATCTTCCGTCTCCGTTCCTCTTATCTCGTACGAGAGGTGCTGTCTCTTGTGTTGGTGCTTTCGTTGGAACGCAATCACGATTATTATTTCAGCTACAACTTGTATCTATGTATTTACGTACCTCTAGGTACGTGCGGACGTGCGTACGTGCGTACGTGTATTCCGAGGAACTAGAGCAAACAAATCACTGAAACCCGATCACGCACAACGTATTTCTCCTTTTCCGCTATCTCGGCCAACACAATTTTTCCATTCTATTCGCACAACGTTACGATTACCGAACGAACAAAGGGATTCGTCACGCGACTCTATTCATCGATATACGCTTGTCAAAAAGGTTCCCTTACCTTGATTTTCTGTGAGCAATTTAAACGCTAACACACAACGTAACAACACATACTCCACGCCCGATCAAGGCCCGAGCTCAACTGAAACCCGCCGCCAAGTAGGGTGGCGCTGCATGTCGCTACGACCAATCCCAGTATTCCCAGTTCATTCCAGTGCACAACCGCGCGATTTCATTTTCATCGCTCGGGGGAAAAGCTGCCGCAAGCTCACGTATTCAAAGTTGGTACAAAGTTTGTTGCGCCACATGGCAAAAATTCACTTGTCTAACATGTGGACCGCATGCGTGTATATGCATATACATACATACACAATAGCGACTTTTTTAAATTGCTTTAAATTATTTAATAGAAAGTACGGACGCGTTTTAAAGGATTTTCGTCGTTTTAAAAACCCGCTACTGTATATGTGCATACACGCGCATGCGTTCCACATTTTAGTTGGCTGAATTTTTCCCACGCGCCGCTACAAACTTTCTATCAACTTTTAATACGTGAGCTTGGACCCCCAGGCTCGAGCCCTAACACGTAACACGTAACACCCAACACCCAACATCCACACCTCGCCAATGTAAAATTCATGTGACAGCCCTGTAGATAACATGTAATCTAACTTCAACATACGGATACGGTACACTCGATTCGATCAACAAATTTACCTCTATAACGTATTTCTTTTAATCCGAATTAACATTCGAGCGTTAACTCGAATCTGTTTTTCGAAAAATAATTTCAACGTTAAATATTCTCTGCTTTCGTTGTTCCTAATCGGATCGCTTGTACGAGGAGTGCAACATCATCAAAAATTAATTAGAAAATCGGTATTTTTAAATTATCAACATCCAACTATTTCATGTATGAATATTACTTTTTATTGACAAATCTCTGTATATTACGTTCTCTTTATCATTAATTATTTATAAACTTTTTACATTAACCTGTAGGAATAATATTATATAATATGTACAATGTTTCGTTCGTATTCACAATTGGTATCGCCTCCTACATGAACACGCCATGATAAACAGAATTGTTGATTAAAATAAGATGGATTAAACTTGTTATATCTTCTTCTTTCAACTATTTTTGTTCGCCGCTAAGAGACGCTAACTTATGCTAGCAATCGTCTGGAGCAATATTTTATATCCGTCGAGTCGTTTCAACATTTGATAAATATGATCAAAAGTATGGTAATTATTTTCTACTTTTAAACGCGACTGGATTCAACTTTGTGTGTATAAAGTGGAATGACATTTTACCTTTATATACATTATCTATTTATTCCAACAAAAGTAGCAGCGATGATACGAATAATCTCTAGTGTATCCCTCAGTCGATAATCGCCGCAATAACCGTTTAAACTCGTATTAATAATAATAATAATAATAATAACAACAACAACAACGGGCAGCGGCAATCATTCTCTCTTTATTTCCTTTTTATCAATCACACACATTTCACGCACCCATTTCAATGTAGGTACACACGGTTACATTAATTTGTTCCATGTTTAAGACAGAATGTAACAAAGCGCAGGTGACTTTGTCCTATAAATGAAACAAATTAATACAACCAAGTAAGGTTAAGTGTCACGAAAATATTTTACTTTTGTTTTACGATGGCACGCAGCGCGGCGGTTCCGAGTAGATCTTATGCATTTAATCGAACTCAATGGTCGTTTAAATTGTTTAGATGTAGTCGGTTCCTTGATAAATGACGACAATTCATTTTTTGTTCGATCGTTAATGTGTCGTTCGAACTTTGACGTGCTAAATTTCGAAAAGAGCAATCTTCTCGGATTTCCGAGTATAAAAATATTCAAATTATTACATGTAGATATTGCTTTTTCGAAGCCAACATGGCATTTAATTTTACCCGAATACTGGTTGCAGCGATTATCTTACGTAGAAATACTATTATAACGAGCATACTTCGGTACGCTGTTTGGCCTCCATAGAACGTGTCTCGTTTCATAGAATCGAGGCTTAGCTCGACGTTAACTTTATCGTATTTACAATTACATCATCTCAGGCATCAATTTATTCACGCTACACCGGTCCACGATACGTGTGACTAGTAATAAATGTTACTTAAAAATAATTTAAATATCTTTCATTAGCTAATAACTTTTATTAGCTAATAATAATAATAATAATAATAATAATAATAATAATAATACGTGCACACGCGCGTATACATGCGTGGAATCTCTCTTTCGCTTCCTCTTTCACTTTCATGCGCTTGCTTCCCATCGTTTTCTACTAATCTTGTCTAAATGGAATGATCGTTGCTGTCGAACTGGGATATTAGAGTATTTTATAAAAAAAAAAGAAGAAAAATCGGTAAAAGGGTATACATACACTTGTATGTTTGTATATCGACTACGTACGAGAGCCAACCCTGACCAGGACAGACATACTTTTTTCTGTGTCACAAATTCAATTGTACCAATCACAAATCAGGAAGAATCAAAGTCAACGGTGCCAGTGTACACATTTTCTTGGTCAACGATTTGTCAGAATCAAAATAAGTGTCGGCAATACACGTTTTCTAACTGGGTGACTTTCGCGATGTAACGTCGATGTACACTGATAAAACGCTCTCCAAGTTAATCAAGTATGCTTATACAATTGCACATGACAGCTATACATATGTATATTAATTATTCAGATAAGGCCACTAGTGGATGATACAAATACAATATAAATATTAGACATAGATCGAAAGCAACGGTTAACGACTACATAATATGTCTAGAGAAGAATTATTTTTTCTAAACAAAGCTAAGCATAATACGTAAATTCTGGCACGCGCAGGACTCGAGTTATTGTCATATTTCCATATGCTCCGAATGAAGATGAACAAACGAAACCACACGGTGAATATCAGCCAATGTATTCAGCAGACCGTACTTTTAAATAAATTGCTACGCTATCGGGTCTTTTATATTTATCAAACGATGGTAAACAAAGCAAATTGAACAGAAAAGTTGTACAATAAACATACATACGCACGCACACATGTATGGTAAAACAAGGACGGTCGAATGTATTCGTCGTGTACGGAGATGTTTACACAGGTCAGCTTCGAGTGGCTCTGAATTACGACCAACTTACAGTGCCACATAATAAAGTGGTGGGAATGACAGAGGCACATGCACATACTAGTAATGCACGAATCGTAGCACGCGTATAGTAAATTTGTAATAATTAAGAACTTCCGAAGCTGGTTCTGGAGTATACTGCCGTTCAACAATCTCCGTTGTAATTTATTCGAAATGATTAGTCAAATAAGTTTGTATTCGTGTTAGAGAAAAATTTTGATATCGTACTTTCTTGTTTTTATTTTTTTTCGTGTAAGTAAATGAATAAATAAATAAATAAATAATTTGGATATCTATCCAAAGCCGAGTAAATTTCCAGTACTGGAAATCAACGAGGATCGCAAAAGTTGGCGTCGCGGTACGACACCTGTCTCAAATACGAATGTTTAGTAGCCGATTATTGCAGAATAATTTTGTAACGACCGTCGTACAAGTTACTTTCGCAAAAAGTAAGAACAGAAATTGATTCTATTTTGTACATACTGTTACGAAACTGTCGTCTTGATCAAGTAAAATATTACTTTTTATTTTCATGATTTCCATTTTACAAAGTATTAACCGACAAGGAGGAAGGAGGCCGGTATTCCTCGCTTCGGTTTCTTTAATTCTTTGTTTGACGCGATACGACCGAAACCATTCGTTCACCATTCTTTCGTACCATTAGTTAGTACACTGACTCGTGAAATAAAAATACATTCTTCCTAAACATATGTAGAACTAATTACCTAATGCGTTGAAGATGTACGTATTAACAATAGACGATTCGTAACGATAGATTCGTATTTTTTCGTATCGAATATAATATTTGTCCTTTTCTTAAAAAGTCTACCAACAACTACAATATACAATACGATTCACGCAATGTCTGTATACAAACACGTTATAAATTAGAAAAGAAAAGGATAAATAATAATAATAATAATAATAATAATAATAATAATAAGAAGAAGAAGAAGAAGAAGAAGAAAAAGACAGAAATCACTAATGCCACGAGTTTCTCTTTCATCGAGAAAAATCATTCGTCGAATATCGCGATTGATTTTTCTTAGAAAAAGGTATGGATAAAAAAAGAAAAAGAAAAAGAAAAAGAAAAAGAAAATGGAAAAATAGTATATGTAGTAGGCACGTATCGATATTCTTTCGCTGCTTCGCCATCCAACTATTAATAGAAAGCATAGATTCGCGTTGAAATTGAAATTGAAATTGAAATTGAAATTACTGTATATCGACTTGTCTCGGTAAAGGATTAACGGATTCAAGCATCGCGAAAAGTTGCCTTTTAATTTGGATTATTGAGCGTTTTGGGAAAGTTTACGACACAACATACCCCATACATCACACACCATACACCACACACGATATTCCAGGCACTGTATATTGAGCGTTGCTTGAGCCAGATTTCATCTGGCTTAAATCGTGTGTTACAACGTTGACTCGTGAATTATCGTCGTGTCTGGATCACTGCTGCTATGGATGATGGTGGATTGCGGTACGTGCGGCGTTAACGTGATGGATGACATTTTTCTAATAGGTTTCGGTGAAGCCTGAAAACGAGAGATTGATTAATAGAAAAACATAAGAGCGATTTGCTATGTTATAACCGATTAGGTTATCTTTGTAATATTCACGGTTCTAAGCCATTACCCATTCTCTTCTACAAGGTGCTTCGTCGTCGGAATAATGATCGATCTGGCCAATGTCCGTTTCCGTTGCAACGGTTCTCTTTTTAGGTTGCAAGGTGGCATAATTGCGACAACCTCTGTTAAAGTTGTTGATATTCTTCTCTTCCACAATCTTCTCCTGACACAATACTTCCTGCGATTTACTTTGGTTATTGTTGGCAACGTTACTATTAGTCTTGTTGTTGAAGTAAAACGGTGGCATTTTCGAAACCCAATGATCGAGCCCTGAGCCGGCCGAACTGGTCGAGGCGGCCGACGAACAACCGGAATTGTTGGTCAAACCTCTTCGTTGGTAAAAGAGCATGTACGCGGCGTTTGTAATCAAATTGGTGTCGTTGACCGCTTCTACGCGAGTATCGTCGAAACAGTACCACTGAGTGTCGTAAGGATTTCGACAAAAGGCGGTATAGTGACCGCCTTGCAAATCTTGACCATGATGATTGCAAATCGCGTAAAGATCGTAAACGTTCTCGTCGTACTTTGGAATATTTTGCTGGCGAGGTCTCGGTTTCTTCCAAGGCGACCAGCCCAAGCCTCCTAGACTGCCGACGTTATTATGCGTCTGAACTCCGTTATGAGCTAGATGAGGAGTCATGTCGAAACCGTACAAAGGGAAATCGACCAACATGGTCAATTTGGAGGTTGATCTCTGCTTGGACTGCTGTCGAAATCTTTTCAAGTGAATAACCAGAATGTCTGGTAACGACCAAAGTCCCAATTTCTTCACGACTTGTTGTTTCTTGTTGCAATACGGACAGTGCCATGCGTCTTCGGCCCCTAATATCTCGGCTCTCGTATACAGATCGAAACATTCCTCGAGCGTAACAGCTCCTCCCACTTCCGAGTTACTCTTTAATTGTTTCACGCTCGCGTGTTCTTCGATTTGATCGGTGTCATCTTGAATGATATTGCATTTGGTCGATTCGTCCCATTCGAGGATCAATTTAACGTGCTGAGGACCAGAATCATCCGCGCAGAGAGCCAATGCTTGTTCGATTTGCTCCGTGTAAAGAGGATGTTCGACGCAAGGATCTATGCAAGGATGCTCGTCTTGGATAGGCGTAGCTGCTGGATCCGCGACTCGAATGTTGAAGAGGCCAGGACTTTGACTGGACGTAAGGACGTCGTCGAGTAAAACGGTATGCATCTCCTTGAGCAGTAGCTTTTGTAAATCTTCGTAGGACGTTTCCCTCGACACTTGCATCGTATACGGACTGCCGAACCGTTGCCTCAACTCTCCTTTCGCGAGAACGTTGATCCATACCAACAGAATGTATGCCTGCTCCGTAGGTTCCTTGAGTTGCGGTAGTTCTATACAGTAGAGTGGGTCGTTTTCCGTGATCACAGACAGAGGTTGGCAATCTGAGAAAGTTCTGTAAGGAATCATCGAGATGACGATCAGCGCGAGCTACCGCCTGCCTATTACCTATTACCTAAAATTACCAATAAAACGTAATACATGGCAAGTTTTACCTGTGAAATCCTTCGTCGTGGATTTCCGTGAGCAACATGTGATTTTCCTCGATACCGGTGTCGCTGGCCAAAATTTCCCTCAGCTCTCTCACGTTAGCCGCTTGATTTACGCTCACACCGATCTTTACTTGTCGCGGTTGCTGCGACGTATACAACACGTTTACAAACAGGTTCATTTGTCGATGACTTTGAGGAACTGGCACGGACACGCAGAGGAAAGGATCGAACGTGTTTGACTGCCGATGACATCTCGGACAAGTAAGACTAGATCGGAATTGGGCTTGAAACACAGCGTGCACAAACGAATTGTTGCACCGGACATGATTCGCTAGCGTTTCCGCGGCAACGATGTCGTCCGGTCTCCCAAACGAATTCTGAAATTCAAAATACGACAAGTAGTTGTTGGAATAGTTGTTTCAAACATATATATTCTCTCTTTCTCTCTCTCTCCCCCAAATCTTTACGATAATTTTCATTAATCGACGCTAAACATGTATCTCTGTAGGCGATGGTAGTAATCGAAAACGACCATGTATTAATTAATAATCCTTCGGCTTCAAAAGTCTCGAATACAAAACGTGGCTTGTATACTATCCGCGAAACACTTGATCACGCATAATAGTGCTTGTCCAAGGTCGCATTAATTCGTTGTCGTGTTTCCGCTTCAACGGAAACTCGCTAGCCTCGGCTTCCTCTTACGATCAAACAATATACTATGTATTTTTGCCCTTTTCTACTTAACGGAACGGAACGGAACGGAACGGAACGGAACGGATCGTGCAAGTCGAGTTGCCGAACGCGCTGCTACATACTAAGTAGTCACTTTCCCCTCGAGCGAGACCGAATTCATTTCACCAGTGCCAGTTTCCTATCGTAATTTAATAAGAAAAAATATAAGTAAAGGAAAACCGAGGGTAAATCGAAATACGTTGATAAAGGCAAGAAGAAGAAGAAGAAGAAATCGAGAGTGTATAAGAAAACTCTCGAACGACATACACATATTTATTAAAAACTGGTAATAAGAGATCCAGTAAAGGTGAACAAGTACGTGTATGTACGTAAACACGAGTTTCTTTACGTTAGCCGCATTAACTTATTCTTATGTCGATTAAATAAAATTCGATGCTTTTTTCCTAGTTCATCTATTACAACGAAACTTGTCATTATCGAAGTATTTTCGGAAATAAATATGGAAAATTGAGATTTTCGTTGTCGGTATCGTTAAAAGCATCGATTACCGTCAGAATAGTACCAAGTATCGATGATTCTGAAACTGTAGCCATGCTCTCCCATTTTCACTCGGGGCAGAGTGCTCGTTTGCCATGGAAGGCTTCCCTTAACCAGATCACGAAACTTGTACTTGTACTTGTACTTGTACGACCTTTGAATAACACCGAATCGAATCACCTTGAAACGACGCGACGCGACGCGACGCATCGCGGATAAACATACAGTAGTGTACCCTAAGCGTAACCGACCGATACAATCGAACGTACATTTAGAGTCATTTACGTGGTTTCGAGAGAACATGTTCGGTTTTCAAGGCGACTCGCCGTGTCACCGACTGGCTACAAACAACTCGGTCAACGTGTCCGGCAACGAAGGGCACTCGAGACTCGAGACAAAAAAAAACTGGTTAGGAAAAAGTAGCACGAGGCAGCAGCCGTGAACAAGCTACAGGAGCGGAGCGTCATCATCGCACACGCACGAGATCGTTAGTTTCTAATGTACATTATCGACTCGTTTCTTCGCTTCCTTATCCGATGCTCGATAAACACTTGGATCGTATGCGAGTAACGATCGATAAGATAGCAGCGAACAATGCGACTAAACTATGAAAGGAAAAGAAAAGTCGTTAAAAACCTCCGGGGGGGATGCGGAACGATACTATTCCAAACACCTGACCGGACCGGACCGACCCGACAAATTAAGCATCAACGACCGAACAAACCATCAAACGTACTCGAGGCTGCTAATTAACGCGTAACCCGCTTTAAAGGAAAGTCCAAGCGTTTCGTAAGAAACACCTTTAAGGAAAAGTCATCTCGTTTTACATATATTACAACTTTTGTCAAATAAATATACGAAAGAATTGGACAAACTGTCGATACAAATCAAGGTACTACACGTTCACGTACACGTATGTACGGGTATAATTACATTCCTGGTAGACAATGCGGACAAACTGTGATAAAAGGTGGCACACTTATAATTACGCTACAGAGAACAATGAATAATAAAATAGTCACGCGTAGAAAAGAAAACGGAATCGAACGTACAACAAGAACCAATTCGGTTCAGCTTCAGAGTCACTTATTATTCGACTCTTGCACGATTACACGCTTCCGCGAGGAGATTATTTAGGGAGATTAGTCCTTGTTGAAAATTCTTTTACTCGCGCAGTTTACATAGTTGGTTGTGTAAAGTCGTATCCGTTGGTTGTGTCGTAATTAATTATCGACAATGAGAAAAACAAAAAGCAGAAATAATTTCACGCTTCGCTTCGACCTTCATCGGCCTCTGCCGATTTCTGTCCTACCGCGAACTGGACGTCTATTGTTCGATAGGCAAGATGATTCACAGTTCTGTTTGCAGTCGTTTTTACTCTGCCTCTTACCTCATCGTTCATGTAACCGCGATCGTGTAGGTACAGTAGCCGAAAAAAATATTTATCCAGCCATCAACGCACCCACATTTCATTATCGATAACCTTCTATCTACACAGAATATTATTACATCTCGAGAATCGAATGCATCGAAAGTTGAGTTGACAAACAAATTATTACAACTTGCAAACGATATCTACTTAATTCGATATTAAAGAATTCATCGGAATAGTTAGGTAGAATGAAATTCGTCAAAATACACACGATTACTATGATTAGAGAAATTGATTTTTTTCTGGTTGCGTAATTTATTATTCAAGCATTTCACGGGGTGAATCAGCCAACTAAAATTCTATCGGTCTGTCTTGCCCTCTGCGTCTACGAGACATGACGTATTCGCGCAAAGAATATTCCATTATTCGAATTTATGCTTAACGGCTCTACACTAGACGCGCCCTCCAACTTTTCACGAGCACCTACCAAGCTCGAGTTGTATCATGTAAATGGTTTCTTTTTAGGGAACTAGTGTGTTTTGCACGTCGAGATGTTCTTCGCCTTTGATTTTCCTTCTCTGTTCTTCTGTTTCCACTTTTTTCAACATTCACATTTAAAGCTTGTATCGTTCAACTTGCATAGGGAAAGGTTTCACACGATATACTTGTGTCAAAATTTGTCTCAATTATAATAATTCCTTTTTCGTCGAACAAAGAGAGTGAGAGAGTGAGAGAGAGAGAGAGAGAGAGAGAGAGAGAGAGAGAGAGAGAGAGAG
>NC_071977.1:32937447-32945283 GCF_026283585.1 Hylaeus volcanicus
AGAGAGAGAGAGAGAGAGAGAGAGAGAGAGAGAGAGAGAGAGAGAGAAACACACACACACAGAATCGTAACTAGTCCGTGTTTCCATTAAATGTTTGGTTCTTGACGAAACGTTCACTTTCCCGCGAATTCGTCCAAGCTTGAAGCTTGAATGGCTTGATACCGTTCAGAAAGCGTAGCACGTACACTCTTTTTTAATGGGAAATAAATGTAGGTTAAGGACCCGTTGCGACCAACTGCCCCCGTCTTCTCCAAAGTGTAAAGAAATCGGACCAGAGATAAACCGAATAACCTTTCGAGAAAAGGTATTTCGTAGCTTTCTATCGACGTACTCGTACAGCGAGTCACAAGTCGCAAGGAAATTATAATAAGATTGTCCGATAAATAATTATTGGTATTACGTAACGAATCGTCGTGAACGATGATAAACCTGTCCGTCGCATACAACGGTTGCGAGAAACAATGAGCCGCGCCCGTTGAAAACTGTCTATATACGCCGAAATCTTAAAAAGGCACATTTCTTTCCTTCTTTCACTCACCTTGATGATTTTATATTTTTTTTTTGTCGCTTGATTTAGATCCTCGTGCACTTTATCCAATAGCCAGAGCAAAAACTCTTGAGCGTCGTGCTGCAAATTACCCCTATACTGGCTTCCGTATTTATCGACGACGCTTTTAAACGCCGTGCTCATCTCGGGATCGTACTGACAGCTCCAGATGGCCTTTAACAGAAGGGCTAGCTGTTCGGTGATCTCTCCTTTCGTTCCGTATTTCTTCGAGTTGAGTTTATTCCGTCGGGACAAATCGACCTTGTACTGGTCCAACACAAAATACTCGGCGAGTATGTCTGTGTGCGAGAGGCACTGCAACACGGCGTTCATGAAACACGTGTTACCGTGATTGCGTAAACCTATCACCCCTGGTACTCTATCCGGTGGAATATGCGCCGGTCTAGGTGGAGGCACCCTTATATCTCCGGCACTGGAGCCAAGATCGTCTCTGTGGGCTGTTTTATGGTTTTGCGTGGCCACGTTCGACATGTGTTGTACCATTTTGTTGATAAATTTCCTCCAAGACGGCCTGCGGAACACTTTCTTTACACCGGTCCTCTCCGGGTACCCTTGACCGCCGCTTTGCAATCGGCCCACATTTTGTTGCATGCTTTCTACTTGCTGCTGCTGCTGCTGCTGCTGCATATTGTTTCTTTCTTTGCCGCTCATTCCGCTACCGCTGTCTTTCGTGTCACGAGCCTGTTGTTTCGGACGTCGCCGTGACATCCTACCGGCACTTTGAAATGGATTCCTTGGCAACGTGAACGTGCGTTTCAATCGCGACGCGGAATCCCGTGTTTTCGCCTCGGACAATTTAACCTCTTCCACGCCCAACTCACCCTCCGACACTGATTTCATCACCGCACTGCCACTGCTCTTCTCACCGTCCATCGCCCGCCACGGAAACAACCGTTCACGCTTCCCTTCCGCCTACCCGATCTGATCCGATCCGATCACATCATGCTCACTTTAACCAACGATCGCTACGCGCCGTATATTTTACATCTCGACGTCGTGCCCGTTAATCACTCACCACGGAGAAAACGTCATGCGCGTAAACCCGACCCGCTCTTAAACATTCGAGCGGCCATTTGCGTTTTATCACGGGCTTCCACGATTTCTCTTCGCGACGTCTTTCCCATAAACTACACGGAACGGCACGGAACCACTGACGAGAAACTACACCACCCAATCACCTTTCCATCCTAAATCCTCCCGCCTGCCCTCTACCAATTCCTCTTGACTATACCATACAGCTCGAATCACGGATAACCTATGCATTAGACTAGCCGAGCGAAACTGCTACTCGCGAAACTGCTACTCGCTACTCAGCGGCGCTAGCTTCTACCCGATCCTCGATTCTGCCCGTAATTCAAATTATCTTTAACGTACGCACTATACGTACTTGCTAAATCTTACTTGTAATATATTTCATATATTTCGAAGGTTGTTATATCGACAAGCAACAACAACACACTCGGCGAGTCTCAACGGGTGATCAGTGGCGCCGCACACGATACCGGTGTTTCGCGTGTCATTCCGTCGTATTAGAAATTAGATAGAGCCGAGGGAGCTGCATTAGACATTCGATCCAACTTTTTTGCTTTTTGTTTCGTCGAGTTTCATGCAGTTTCGTTTCATGTGGTTTCGTTCCGATCGATCCGGTTCCTAGTTATATCGGCATCGGTAGCAAAGTTACGAAGGTTATGAACATCGATGTTCATCGAGGAACGTTACTTTTTGTCCTCTTGTGATCCTCAACTAATCAATCCTCAAGTGATCACCAACAACTGGCCAGGACTGTAGCTGACGTTGACACTAGCACCAACTAACACGGTAGTTGGTTTTAGTTGGTTTTTCACCATTTTTCACGTTTCAGCTGTACCTAACCTGTCTTTCGTGATCTTTCAAAAGAAAGGTTTATCGGCGAGTTAAAGGGTACCTGGAACCGTTTCGCTGGAAAACAATTGAACGTTACGTGTTCTCTGTGAATGGAGGATTAAAGAATGGAAGAAGTAACCAAATGTAAATACATCGATTGCCTTGATGCCCGAGAAAAAGAGCATATACTTCACGAACTTCCCGTTTGCGATACCAGTCTCTGTGTCAGATGGTTGATCAACAGTGGTCACGTAGATCTAATTGGAAAAGACTTGAACGCGTTGCGGTCTATGAAATTTTTTGTTTGTAACAATCACTTCACAGACGACTGTTACCTTAGCAAAGGTACTTTGAAGGAAAATGCAGTCCCTTCTCCGCACTGGAGCAACGTTTCGAGGACGTTAAAGAACGCAAGAGCACCAAGGGTACGTATGTTTCGTCTTTCTTATACGTGCAAATTAGGTATCCGGATGTTAAAATCGATTACAGCAGCAGAGGAGAAACGTTATTCTCTTTACGTTGATAAATTTCCATTGACATTGATTTCTACGCTATAAAATATCTACGTCGTCGTTGGCTACATTTAGTTGTCGGTTGTTAAATTTCAGAAAATTCAAGTAAACGGCGGTGAAAGTTGTATGCCAGATGTACGAATCGATCAACCGTCGGAGGAAACGTGTCTCTTTGACTTCAAAGCGGATCAATGGTGTAGAACGTGTGCTACCAAAAAGCGAAACCTTGTAAGTATGACCACCAAGGGAAAGGGCACAGAGATGAGCCTTCTGTCAAAATTGAAACTTTTGATAGAAATTGACGACGAGGATGCTTTACCGACAAAGATGTGCGACGACTGCGTCGACAAGTTGGAGCAGTCTTTCAAATTTTTTCAACAGATTTACGTAGCAGACAATACGTTGCGTCATGTATTCCCAAATACACGATCGAACAACACGCCCAGGAAACCTCTGCATACGCTCGGTGAGCATATGCGAAAGGAGCAAACGGAACAAAGAAACGAGGAGATCGAAGAGCAAGATCGCGGCCCAAGAATTGCACGCGGTGGTATTTTCCGACGTGGTCGAGGTAGACCTCGTACTCGAGGATACGCTGGGAGAGCACGATCGAGGCTCAGATCGAATCAAATTTCAATGTCGATTACGAGCCATAGACGAGATGACAACGATGCGATCGCAAGTTCGATTTACGATTCCAGCGTTAAAGAACCGATAATACGAAAGAACAAAGTTTCTTCTCGAAACGAAAAGGCAGTATCGTTCGACAAAGAAAGCCAAGCTGGTACGGTGTTTTCGTTGCTGATGGATACGTGTCGTAGCGACGAAGAACTCGATTGGTCGGATGTCTTAAAATTAATGAACCGTGAAAAATATCAAGACTCGAAAGATGATGGGAAATTGACCGAATCAGAGGAAAAATTGGAAAGAAAGATGCCGGAAACGGCAGAGATAACGATCAAGACGGATACGGATACGGATACGGATACGGATACGGTAAGGACAGAGGCGGTAGAGGCGGTAGAGGCGGTAGTGGCAGCGACGGCAGGCTCGGGATCGGAGACGAATGCAAAGTCGAATACCGAAATGAAAAGTATAGTTGAGGTAGACGTCGAGAATCCTCCCGACGGGAACAAGACGAAAAACGAGTACGAAACTCGGTGTATACGTTGTCAATTTTGTAACGAGACATTCAAATCGAAACGACAGTTGGAAATACATTTGGTAAACGATCACTCTCAATTACCTCGGTACATGTGCACCGTTTGTTTGGCTTGTTACGAGAGCGAATCTCAACTTTCGAAACATGCCGTTTTGCGTCACGGACAACCAAGATATCGCTGCGAACATTGTCAAGAAGAATTTCTCGAGAAAAGAGTATTAAGAGAGCACGTGAACGAGTGTCAGCCGCGCGATGCTATACGTTATTCTTACGAGTCGTGCGGAGTGACGTTTACTTCGAAGCAAATTCTTGTACAACATATGAAAAGTAATGCCGAAACGAGCGCGGTCGTCGCGTTGCAATTGGATGTAGGCGACTCGAAAGGAATCGATAGCAAGGTATCTAGTTTAGCTGGCAAAGTCGCGCTACAACACGAACAAGAAGAAAAAGAAAAAGAAAAAGAAAAACAGGAAGAAAAGTACTGTCTCGGCAGAGTCGCAGCTTCGAACGATGCGATAACGTTAGAATCGAAATCGATAGAAGAATTCGATACTAGGACAAGTTCGAACCGTACGATCGAAATGAATACTGAACAGAGTGGATTCGAGGAGAACAAATTCGACAACTGTCCGGATTGCAACGAAAAGGTGGACGACACCGTAGACCCGAACGTTCATCGAATCCGTTGTCGCGGTGTAAAGAGAAAAGAAACGTCGTGCTTGGACGATTGCAAACGCGTAAAAGTGTCGCCGTGATCTGTGTCTAATCGACGCGTGCCTTTTTTTATTTAATACATTGGTGATTTATTTGAATCGATTCGCTTCTAGAGCGGTGAAAGAAAATTTTACAAGGTTGCTCGTCCAAGAGGGGTATCGTTCGGAGGTCGTAGTAGTATCGTGAGCATTCCTGTCACGACGATTCATCGAAATTTCCTATTATATGAAATATAATAAACAACGAATCGTTTAAACTTGTCTAATAAAAACAGCCAACACGGAATAGAATTTTCTTTATTTTTTTTCGTTTCGTTTCGTTTCGTTTCGTTTTTTATCTGTGAAATTCGATAAAAGTAGTTTGATTAAAAAAGGTATAAAAATTCGAGGCTACAAAAACACAATAATTGGCCCAGTTAATGCTGTTTGTTTTTACATTAAAAAGTACACGAGTACGCGAAATGTAACGACAAAAATGCATTTTACACGTAACAAAGAGAAACTCTGCGTGAGTTTGTCAGGATGTAATCGGTACAGTGATGGTGTGTGTTATTTATTTCATATAGCAGGCAATTTGAAGAGTGTGGGTCAGCGCGCGCGCGCGCGCGCACACACACACACACACACGGCTCGACAGGGGAATTGGGAATACTTGCGCGCGAGCAGCTCTTTGCGGCTGCAGTTTTATTTACAATCGGCCGAAATCGCTGGCCAGAATCTTATAAAATTCACCACGGATGAATACGTGTCCTTTGTGAATGATGTACAGCTTGTTCACGAATAAAAACTACTGTTTCGATCCTGACGAGATTTCGAGCGGTGCGCGCGTCGGTCGATAAACGCAATCATTCGTGAAGAAGGAATCGTGGCGCCAATCGGTACCTGTCAGAGAAAACAAAAGAAAAAGAACGAGATCCGATTAGTCGATGGTATCGGAATGTATAATAATTTGAAATTACGTCGACGCGATATCTAGTAGGGATGAAAGAGAAAGGGATTGGGAAAGTTGGCGACGCGTTACCTGAAACCAAGGTGACGACAAACAAACTCGAGCAGTCAGTCTCTCTTCTCCGCGCAGACATAGCAGTTTCTTGAGAAGATGTTTCGCATCGGTCGATATCCTTTCGAAATATTCGTCGGGGAAACAAAAATCACATTTCAATATATTGGTGGTTGTTTCTTCGACGGAATCGTCCAGAAAGGGTGAGAGGCCGCTGGAAGAGAGAACATTTAATCGGTGTATCGATCGGAAAAGAAATCGCAAGAAATGGTAAAAGAAAGAGAAGGATACCTTAAAAGTACGTATAGAAATACCCCGGTAGCCCACATGTCCGTATAGGAGCCTATCGGTCTACCGAGGACCGATTCCGGTGCCGCAAATTCCAAATCAACGGGCGGAACGACTTGATCGAGAGGTGCGGTTCTGACAGCTTCACCGAAATCGATCAATTTAACAGCGTCGGTTTCTCGATCGATCAAAACATTCTCCGGCTTTAGATCTAAATGAGCTCGTTGTCGCGAATGCAACCATTGGAGCGCGGATAATATTTGACCGGTATACCTCGAAACGGTTGCTTCCGTGTAGTCGGTCTTTTCACCGAGATATGCGAACAAGGTCGTACCGTTGTTGACCCTGTAAGAGACAAAAAGATACGTAGAAAACTCGATGTCGAGTCGATGTGCTAGAGGAGAGAGAGAGAGAGAGAGAGAGAGAGATTTGGAAACTCACAGTTCCAAAACGATAGTGTCGATGTCGGATTGTGGCATATCTTCAAAGAGAGCAAACGCTCGAATGATATTATCGTGACGAGCGGTTCCAAGTAAATCAAACTCTGCGCGCGTCATCGATCGTGGCTGCTTCGCTCGAGATATTTGCTTGAGCGCCACTTGTCGGCCAGTTTCTCGATCCCTTCCACGGTATACTTTAGCAAATCTACCATTTCCCAGCTCTTCTAGTTGTACGTAGGTTCCTACATAGGTAAATTGTTCCGCCTCTCGGGTCGCGATTTCCAAATTTGTTCCCGTGGCGGTGGTGGTGGTGGTGGTGGCACTGGCACTGGCACTGGCACTGGCACTGGCACTGGCACTGCCACTCCTCTTCTGGGAATTGGAGATTGCGGTAGTCTTTTGGTCGATTATCGGTGACTCGTTGGTAGATGGACTCGGTCGGGGTACGGTGATCTCGATCGTATCGTTCCAAGCGTTTGGCTCGATCCCTGCAAGATAGATAGACGTACGTTTACGTATGGATTCGATTGAACGTGCACCTAAAAGTTAAAAAAAGTGTAATCGCGAATTACGTGCCGTGTGCGCGTAAAGCGTGCAACGAGCAACGTACCTACAACTCGAAGTGGAATCTTGGCCGAACAAGAAGAACCTGTTTCATGTTCGACGCGACAATGGTAAATTCCGGAGTCGGAGGGCAGGCAAGGGGCGATCTCGAGAGAAAGGGAATCGGTTGTTCGGCAGAGTCGATATCGATCACCTCCCTCGATGTTAGATCGTTGGCCCTCCTTTCTCCAAGAGACGCGCGCTCGTTCGACGCGACGCGTCTCCAGCACGAGTCGAGCCACGCCACCGGCCGTCGCCCTGATCGAACACGGAATAGTCAAGATCGCGGGAGGACCGTTCTCTTCCGCGTTCATCTCTTGCGGAAGACGGACGCTCTCTCCATCGGAATCGATTTTTCGCGGACGAAACGACCATGCGCGGCTGATTGACGAATTTGGAACGAGACTCGCCGGTATCCAAAACTCTTCCTTCTTTCCGATCACCGGAGAGACGATCAAGCCTGGACCGTCCAGTCGAGAGATCTCCAATTCTTCTCCGGCATGTAATTTGCCCCAATCAGCGGTCAACCTTACTCTGCTACCTGGAACGATCTGCGGAATCTCCCTGTTAACTTTGCCAAATCGTTTACACCCAACATTTTCGAACCTCCATGCGCTGGCTCGTTCGTTAGCTAGTGTTTTCTCTCTCTCTCTCTCTCTCTCTCTCTCTCTCTCTCTCTCTCTCTCT
>NC_071977.1:32945293-32946823 GCF_026283585.1 Hylaeus volcanicus
TCTCTCTCTCTCTCTCTCTCTCTCTCTCTCTCTCTCTCTCTCTCTCTCTGATACTTTTCTATTCAGCCTACCAACTACCTGTTCAACTAACTGAAATAATAATCCTCACTTTTCTCTCTGATAAACATGTCATGTTATTACGGCGCCGAAAATACACATACATACATTATCGACAATTAGCAACGCAACCATACACTGGCGACACCAATTCAACACGTCTGATACAAAGAAAAAGAGAGAGTGGTAGCGATTGAAAAAAACCACGAGATATACTCGTTTACCATGTAGCGATAGCGATAGTGACAGCAATAGCACAGATAACGGAACCTTTATACTTGAAACGAAACAGTTATTAGCGATGAGAAAGTGACGATTACGGAATAAAGTAAACAATGGAATGACTCGAACCTCGACAACGATGACGGCAACGAGGACATTGAGAACGCTGACGATGGCGACGGCGACGATGGCAAGAAAAAACAACGTTGACAATGACAGTGTAAGATATCTATATGTAGAATCGAATATTTGAAAACCGATCCTCTCTAGAATTTATTTCATCGAAACGAATACAGCTACTAACGTATTTATGTAAACGGCTGCGCGTACGATCCTCGCGTAATTTTCGTTCATGGTACGGTATGGTACGAGATATCGTTGAGGAATCACGACGCGTTATTATCCTTGACAGCTCGTCGTTTGTTCGTTGAGAAAAGTAAAAAGAGAGCTCGTCGGCACACCAACAAACAGTTACACGATAGAAAGTGAGAGTAGCAACAGGTATCAAGAGGAAGCGAAGGAAGAATCCTTTTGCTGCAATTGCAAGAGTTCTAATTACGAATAGCCAAACAATAGTAGGTAGGCACGTATATACACGCTTATCGAGTAATTAGATATACATAATTGCGGTGTTGTTGCTCACCGGGATAGAGTTGTTGCAAACAGGTGATCGAGGACGAAGAGTGCTCCTAAATCCTTCGAAAAAATTTAGTCTACTCTTGGTGGGGCTTGGCGTTCGCGAAGAATCCTGACTCGAACTGACTCCTCCGGTGCGAGATCGTTGGAAAAGCGACGTCGTCGTCGTTGCGGTTGCTGTCGCTGCGGTGGTCATTATTGCCGCTGCTAATGATTTTGAAGCGGTACCGAGACCTATGGTACAGACCTCGCTCCTTCCTTCTCGTTCTTGGCTCGTTTTAGACACGCTCGGTATCGTTGATGAAACCGTTGAAAGTACGCTCCCTCGACACGGAGATTCCGGGCTCGTGCCACGACTGTACGCCAGCAAATTATAAATGAAATTCAAACACGGTACCGTCTATCTTATTTCGACTCAACGCACCAATTATTACAATTTAGATTCGAACGCGTTAATCGTCGGTTCCTTGTCCGTTAATTTAAAGTTTAAACGATCGACAGTAAGCTGTCACCGAATCGATAACAATTTATTACGACCCGAGTATTTATCGCGTATACACAAACACAAACACACACACACACACACACACACACACACACACACACACACACACA
>NC_071977.1:32946833-32973383 GCF_026283585.1 Hylaeus volcanicus
CACACACACACACACACACACACACACACACACACACACACACACACCATGTGCTTTGTCCAGTCGAAAATCAGATGGATGCACAGTACCGTGTTTTCCATAAACGATAAGAGAAACAAGCTGTTAGTCGCCAACGAAAAGTAAGTTTGTTAAAAGTAGGCATGGGAAAGGACGCATCACACGCAGAGTATGTTGATCAATGTACAATTTATTCTAAACAAAATTTTTACGTTTCGCGAGTCATTAGTTTTTACTTTATGTCGCCGTCCATCAATGCACATCTATATACAGCATACTATTCCCCGACTCGTTCAGCCTCGCATTATATAAACATTATTAAAAGTATCATACACTTGGAGCCTTACGTCGTTAACGTTAATGGGTAATTTTAGTTTTTGGTGGAGGTGAGTCAGTGTAAAATACCTTATTCCCCGCGTACCATTTACACCAGTATTTTACGTGTACGCGTGTTTACATCCATTTCCATCTGGATAGTGGATATACGAATGAGTATGCCCAACTATCGATGTACAGCTAGGCAAAGATTTGTTCTTAAAAACAAAGTAACGTCGCAAACTTATTATCGTTATTATTAATCGTGTTTATTGTACAAAATTTCGTAATTTCGTAATTTTCTCTAGAGAAATTTACATGTTTGTCCAGATTTTCTAATCGATTCGTCTGTCTCACCTTCACTTCTCGCACACACGCTCACACAAAATACATGCAGCCACTCTGCGACAGATACGTAACGCACATGTACGGAACCATGCAACAAACGCGCACTCTTTTATTTTTCTCTTTCTCTCCAAACAGGGCACGAACGACTAGCAAAGAGGAATGAATTGATGCGCGAATGGATGTACGCTGTTATACCTACCCCCACCCGCAAAACGAATAACAAAAAAGTAATAGAGCCATTTGTTGATTCGGATGAAATCGCGATTTATCGCGATACGATAGGATCGTATCGTATAGTATAGTTTAGTGTAGTTTAGTTTAGTTTAATTTAGTGTAGTTTAGTTTAGTTTAGTTTAGTTTAGTTTAGTTTAGTTTAGTTTAGTATAATATCGTCAAGTAACGTAACGTAGCAGGGTTTCGGTAAAACACAGCAGACGCGGTTGTAGATTGTAGGAACGTTAACGTCGACTCGAGAAAAGATAGGTGTAGCTGGGAAATATAGTACAAGACGCTGTTACGATCAAGCCAAACAACAGCGATAGCAAAGTAGATTCCCCAACTGCGATGTTAAGGCGGTAACAGGAGGAATAAGCACGCAGTAACGCGATCAGAGTACCGTACGTGCCAGGTGTGATTAGAGAATATGTATACTTGGTAAGAAGAACAAGGTAAGAAAGGTAATAAAATGAAAGGAAAACAGAGAGAGAGAAACGGGTTTTGGCTCAGAAGGCGACTACGATTCTCTAACATACAGCGCTTCTGTATCTCTTTTTATATAAAATATACAAAAATATGTCGAAACGAATCTTCACAGATCGAGCGTTGAAAGAGAGTCAATGCAATTCTGTGTATTAGATAGAGAGACGCTTACAGTGGATCTTTGGTAAGTTCCTTTTGGTAGGCGATCGGCGACTGTATCGCTTTGAGGAAGTCGCGTTGAGTCTGCAGGATGGCAGTGATCGTGTCTACCCATTCCTGCTTCCGTGGCCCGCTTTCTTCTAGGGCGTTACAAGAGAATCCAAGACCAGGTTTCCGAGGATCCGTTGATCGAATCATAAACTTTTCTGGGTCGTCGTAACATTCGTCGAGACTCATTTTATTCACCTGTCGTGAAACCAAGAAAATGTTGCGCTATCGCTACTTTACGCGAAACGATATTGTACGATACTTTTTTTTCTTTTCTTTTCTTTTCTTTTCTTTTCTTTTCATCAAACTTTCGACACGGTACAAATGGAATGGCATTACTTGAGAATCACAATATCTCCAAGACTACGTTCGTCCGTCGTTGTAAAAATTGTTTAGGTATCTCGATATAGGGTGAGTTTAAAAATTCTTTCTTACCTGGATGTGAGCTTTGTAAATGTAGGCAGGATTTGTGAATTGAGTTTTTTTGCCGACAGCCTCGCTGAAAATAATGTTTTGCTCGAAAAGGAAAACTTGCCACTCCCTCCCTCTATTCGGTGGATTCGATAATTCCGATACCAAGAGTGGCCCGTGCAATAATAATTTACCCTGCGCCGTAATTTTTCCCTGAAGGATACGAAACGGCAAATATAAGTGATAAATAATATATGGCATGTAACGCGTTGTTCATGTTGGATCGAACTCACGTCGAAACCTTGAAGTCTTCCAACGTCCATCATATCGTTAGCTGCCTTTGGGATAACCCGCATTACATGGACCGCGGCTCTAAGGCCTTCGATTTCCGAGATCTTTCGTGTTCGCTCGGTAAGCCTTAACGCCTCGCGAAGCAGAAGCTGATACTTGGTGATTCTTTGTACCGGTTTTATCAGGAGATCGCACAACTGCAATCGATGTCCGAGCTTCTGTCTCAAATCCTGGATCAACCGAATACAACAGCGTTACGCTAAATAACAAAGAATAACGACGTACACGTTCGATACGTAAGATACTTGTTCGGATTACCTCGAAATAAGTGTCTATATACTCGGAAACGATGTATTCGGAAACTGGTTTGTTCTGACAGTAAACAACATACATGTGCAACTTTCTCTCGTACCGTTTAAACAACGGGCCAAGTTCCTCGGGACGTTCCAGACAGCGTTCCAGAGCTTTCAGAAAGAAACTGCAAACACGTGCAAACATGCAAACCAGCCAATAAATTATCAGCAAAAAAAAATTAGCTCTGTTTGTATGTATAATAAGGTTCGAGTTCGATCGGTTTCAACTCACTCTCTGTGCCATTCGTAGATCGCTTCTACGTTGCCAAACACCATCTTGTCTTTTCCACCGCGCAAGTCTTCCGGCAAAGGAACGTCACACTCGGAATCTCGCATAAAAGACATGTATCCCTCGACTATTTGTCTAAGATCGTTCACGTAATCTTTTTCCGTGTCTACCAATTCTCGAATCACGAACTGTCGCTTCGTAAGAATGGTGCTTTCAGGATCGGATTCCTCCATGGTTTTATGAGCAGGGCTACTGGTCGTCGCGGTAACCTCCATCGTAGACACAGACTCTTGGTTGTAACCATCTTCGCTAGCCATCGTGCCGATACTTGACCCTTTACCGCTGGGCGTTCGCATCAGGCTCTGTCTCTCTTGATTTTCCGTGTGCTGCTCCTGTCGTCGTGATTCATGTATAATATCCTCGATCGATAACTCGCGCATTATACATGTATCGAATCCTTCCTAGCTAACGCATACATATATATATACGTATATATTCGATCGAATCAACTTACCATTCTTTCTTTCACGATCTGCTCGATTTCGGCTAAATCAACTCTCGTTGCGCCATCGAGAATCTTAGCGGACCGCTCGGATGTCTAAGAAAAACAAACAAAAGAAAATCAAACTTATTCGTAAAGATGTTATATAGAGGTCGGATTTGAAATGTTGACTCTCGACTCGCGTAATTTCCATAGTCGTCTGTCGACGAAATCGGAAAAGAAAAAAAACTGATACGAGATATACCTGTAGTAGATATAGTAGCAACTTACCGTAGACTTTGCGCAACCCTCGGTTGGAATCGTAGATCCCGAAGATCCGTTGGTAGTTCCTACGAGTATCGGCTCCGTGATAGGCTTCATCGGTGGTGGAAGTTCCAACTCATCCTCGACATCGTCCGCTCCATTTTGCTCCGAATAAGTTAGTCCCTCGGTGTCGTCGGGCTCCGGTGTATCCTCTTCTAGCTCGGAGCTCTGCTCGATCTCTCCTTCTTCCTCTTCTTCGGGTTCGAGTTCGGTCGAAAGTTCGGTATCGAGATCCACGTCGGATACCGAATCGGACACGTGCATCGACGCGGCTGCGGATGCCAAGGTGGAGATGGAAACAGGTCCGGGTCTCGATAATCGAATTTGTTCGTTACCGCTCGGTAATTTAAATCGTTTTTCCGAAACGTTCTTCTTCAAGGTGGAACGATCGCTTAACGGCACACCAGAGATTGCGCTCGACGTCGACGCTGCTGTCGCATTTACCGATTTCTCCACTTTACCTTGGCTGAGCTTTCGCAATGGCGGAGGCAGCCACTTTCGTCTATATAAATAGGAAAATGAAGAGAACGAACAATGTACTCGTGTCTTTTCTCTTCGATACGGTTTTTCAAACTTTTTATCATATGCTTACCCGCTGAAACCGCGTCTCTTGTTTCCAGGAGAGCTTGTGTTGGCGACGCCGCTTCCATCGTTTGCGACAACATTTTCTGAAACAGATTATTCAATTATTTTCGGTTACGTTATCTCGGCATGTACATCGATGTAAACGCGTCTACGCCATTTCACCGTTTGTAAAATGGTTCAAGTACCTGTTTCGTCTTGCGATACAGGCGTAACGGCATTTTGCGTAGTTATTCCGATCGCCAGTGGCGACAAAGACGACAACGACGACGACGACGATGCAGTTCCCGAAACACCGGATGTTGTACACGTCCCGATACTGCTACCACCAAAGATTTGACTTTGTACTTGATTGCTCGATTGCTGTTGCTGCTGCTGCTGCTGCTGCTGTTGTTGTTGTTGTTGTTGTTGCTGCTGCTGCTGTTGCTGCTGCTGCTGCTGCTGCTGCTGCTGTTGCTGCTGCGGTTGATTCGGAGCTTTTCTAGATGGCGAAGTCTTACTGGAAGTTGACGGAGGTTGTTTAAGCGCACTCGTAGGCACCAACCCTTCTGGCGGAGGATCGATTTGTCCTGGCGCAACCAGCAAACGCACGTGAGTCCACTCGGGTGTGTTTACACCGGTTATACCGCTTCCATTTTCCAATACTTCTACTTGCTGACCTTTCGTTACCGTCAACTCTTTCGAGCCAGGTGCTGCCGAGTGATCCGCGATAATCCATGTCACTTCGACTACACCAGTCTGAAACGATTTCGCGAAATTATCGATATTATTTTGCTAATATTACACGGCTCGACTAATGTTAAACGAAACGACTTTTTGGCAAAGTCGGTAATCTTGGATCAACCGATGAGATATCCGAAACACAAGGATCGGAGTTGCGGTTGAGGTTGATAGAGTGGGATTTAGGGATAGCGATGCGAGATAGAAAGGGAGAGAAAAGAGGGGAAATGCGAGAGGAGAGTCGGGAGATGGCGCGAAAAAGCAGATCGACGGAATAGCGTGTACAGATTATCTATGAGTTTGCGGACCGATGGAGCGTTTAATGGATTACCGATGCTTCGATGATTTCGATTTTATCGAAATAGCTCGTGTTCGGTAAAGGCACGTAGTACCCGTCACGCCTAGATACATATTTTTCTAAAATACACGACAAGCAACAACGGGACGAAACACGCCAACTTGCCAAATATAGCCGTATATCGATACCTACGTGTATTTTTTCTTTTTTTTTCTTCACTTTTCAACGCGTTATCGTATTCCAACATTTATTTTTGCCGTTTTGTCGAATAAAACGATTCGTCGTAGAAACTTGAATCGATTTCTCGACAACTCGTAAGCTCGACGCGATATCAAAATTAGTAGCGGTAAAAAACGTTGATTTACGAATATACAAGATACGCTATTGGTAATCGGTAACGTATCGATAAATTTGAAAAGTTGTAAAAAAAAAAAAGGAGGTTAAGCAAAGGTGAGAATGTTTGTAGATATGCCGCGATTAACAGCCGAGACAAGTGAAAACCGTCAGAGGATCCGACCGCTTGCTCTTGCGTCGCATTCCACCGACGAAAATAGACTTTTTCCACGTGCCAAATTTTACCGATTCTCTTCGAATCCTCCCAATGATCCCAATATGACGATTCGACCAACGAACGTCGTTCGTCCGATCGTTACCGTGCATTCGACAACTCGAAACGAAACTTCACCTGTGCGTGAGTGTACGTGTTGAATACAACTACACGTGTACTTGGAAATCTATACATATGTACGTACACATCGCCGTTCGCTTATCATGTAGTTTGAGAAGCATATCGCGAGAATTCGATTATGCAATATGCTTTCCGTTTCGCCAGATAAAGACATATTTACCGGCTTACACGTACGAATCTAGCCATCGATTCAAACGTACCAAATCAACTCTGCGAAAAGCTAATCTCGCCCTCTTCATATCCTAATCTTCGTGAGAAAATTATTCGACGATAGTCTAAATATATAAAGGCGTAACAAACAAATCTCTTGGTTGGCTTTAAAAACCTTTAAATAAAGCTGAGCGAAAGAGAAGAAAACAACAAGGAAAAACAAAGAGTGGAGAAAAAGGTAAATCAATCGAGACGTGTAGGCCTTGAAACTAGAAAATAGTCGAGACATTTTGCACTAGTTCGTTTGAATAACGTGGGAAATACGTTGTACCAAGGTAACGTATAGAGAGAAGGCACCAGTACGGCGGATGTGGCTACGGATACAGTTGCGGATGTCGAGTGCGATTGTTTCCTTTTACGTTGTTCTTTACTTTACCTTCTCTCGTGTAAACGTGCAATAAAAACGCCAACGATACGGCTTTCCGTTATCTAACGTTGTTAGTTAAACAAAAGGAATAATAATCTGTGACCGAGTGCAGTCTTGTTCCACGCGTTTATTTGGATAGATTTACGATTAACCGTTCAACGATCAAGTTGAAAGGGTTGTAGTGCGCGTTTTACGGTACATATTCTCGCGATAGCCGAGTTTCATTTTTCCTTACCCTCCCGTTCATCGACCGAAAAATCAACGGAAGAGGAGTAATTCTCTCCGTCGCAACATGCTGCTCAAGGTGAGGAAAAATACGACGCCTACTTGTGTCGCATTTTCCTAACAAAGTTAATTATATATATATATATATGTACGCGCGCGCGCGTGTGTGTGTGTGTGAAGGAGGAGGAGGAGGAGGAGGAGGAGGAGGAAGAGGAGGAGATGTGAGGGAAAACGTAAAATGAGCTGCGCGCAAACTCAAGTACCTGGGAGAGAGAGGGTTGGCGATGCAAGTGTCGTGCCTGGAACGAGCCCGGGGTGTCGATGGTATGTTGCCTAGAGAGAGTTGCATGTAGCGGAGCTGCAGAATTCTGACGTAACCAAGAGAACGGTAACGAGATCTTCCTGCGGGCTTTCTGAACGATCGTCGCAGGTTTTCCTGCAGGCGACGTCATGACAATTTCACCTCGCGTTTAATTCACATGCGCAAACGCCGACATCCGAGTAGAGGAAACGAGAAACGCGATTAACGGTGTCGGAAAATGTGCGACCGACATGCTTCCTTGTTCCGTTTGTCGTTTCTCTCGCGAACAGATGAAAAAGACTAGATTCGTCCGACGAATCGTCGTGTCGAGTGTCTCACTCACCATCGAACGGATCCATTCGACCCAAGTGTCGCGCCCGTACTGAGCCCGTTACCTCTATCGTTCTCTGCCTGTACCCTCACCCTCCTTCCTTCTCCCGCGTATGTACCTTACCGCCAATCTATTTCTCACCCTTTGCCCCTTACCCCTACCGAGGGCACAGTTTTCCTCTTCTCTTTTCTTCCTTCGTACATACTCTCTCTCCTCTCCTATCGTCTCGTGCACGCGACGCGCTTGCTCGCTTTTCGATTACTCTCGAACCCCACCCAACGCTCTACTCTTCTCTTCTCACTCGCTGACCGAAACCAACCGTCGCGTCGCGTCGCGTCGCGTCGCGTTGCGTCGCGTCGACCGATGCCCGCCGCTATTGCTAGATCGCTACCTAGCCACCTCGCTACCAAATACCAATCCTACAGATGCTGCCCGTCCAGTAGATCCAAAGCTGGACACCAGACAAATCAGACCAACAATCAACCGTTCGCCACTCTTTTTCCCATCACCACACCCCGCCCAACTCATTCTCTTTCGTTTATTGCTTTTCTATTGTTCGATTTCGACCAGTTCCCGTCTACTACGTACCCCTACATTACTCGATACACTGACAATCCTTGCATCCGTGATCCTTTGACAATCGTTTTTTTCTCTTTCTTTATTATTCCGTATCTTTGAAAAATTACTTTGTTACTGTCGTGTAAAGGATACTTATTTTGCTAACTATAACGTACAATCTACAAACACGGTATTTAACGGCAGCCTTTTCACGTGTCTAACAATATCGATATTATTAACTTTCTTCGAAACATGATTCCTAAAACTAACTAGACTTCCTCCTCCTTCTCGGCAACCCTCGCTCTTACCCTTTTCGTACACCGTTCGACCACCGTGTCCTCTAACGCGTCACGTGTTTCCGACTATTGACGTCGTACCTTGACGAGTAAATCATACACGTCCCCGAGTGACTTTTTTTCGTTATTCGTGCTAATACGAAACGTAAATACGGTTAGACAATTACAAGTTGTTTTCGTTGTCCATAAGCCATGTCGGGAATCGCGTCAACTTGCACGGAGATGAGAATCGAGGTTCGCCGCCAACGATCACGACAAGGTAAAACAAGAGAAATACAAACGAAACAGAATAAACAACAGATTACCAAGTATGGCTTACCTTATCCGAGTCTGTGGTATTGGTGGATCCAAACGATGCGAGAGAATTTCTATCCAAATTTTCAACGCTGTCGTCCAGAGAAGCGCATTCCTCGAGATCTCTACTAGAACGTTGACTCGAACTCTTTTTAGCGGGACTCTTGGGCATGCTTAAACTGAAATAGGTTTCTTGAATAACCTCGCGCAATCTCTTCACCCATAATTGTTTCGCGTCCATCGAATTGGCTCGAAGAACGACGCGTGTATCGCTGGTCGGCGCTCGTCCAGTCCAAACCGCGAATTTGCATTCGTCTCCTTCGATGTGTTCGGTTACGCCCAATTCGGAGGTCATCAATCGACTTTTATAAATGTATTTCACCTGTCACGATAAACCAAGAAAACTTTATATCGATCCCAACTCGCGCGATTCGCGCGAGATAAAGCTCGTCCACGATACCTGCCCATCGAACGCACCCTATTCCAATAGGATGTTTAACTTGCTTACCTTCCCAGCGGAATCCTTCACTTCTTTGCTAAACAATAGATACAATTCGAAGAGAAATATGTGCCGATCTCTACCTTTCCTAATTAATTGTTTGGGATCCCACACGGTAAACGAGTCCTGTAGTACAACATCACCGAGAGTATCTATTCTTACGTCGCAACCTTCCAGCATGCTCAAATGTAAGGCATCGTTTGCTTTCTTAGGCACATTTAACATCACTTCTAGTCCATCTTTTATTTCGCCCTGTCCTTCTTGACAACAAGCCTGAGTCGTGTAAACCAAGAAAAGAACGTTAATACGGACAAAACAGTAATCGTAACAATTACGATCGCAACAGAATACGCGTGCGCTTATTCGTAAACGCTTATTCGTAAACGCTTATTCGTAAACGCTTATTCGTAAACGCTTATTCGTAAACGCTTATTCGTAAACGCTTATTCGTAAACGCTTATTCGTAAACGCTGCTGGCCTTGGACCCTGTCTCGTTAAATTCTCTACCTGAAGATCCTTGAGCAGTAGCTGATACTTGGTAATTCTTTGTACGGGTTTAATCAAGTATGCAGCGATCGGATGTTCGACGCGATGTTTCCTTTGTAATTCTTCGAACCACGTCCCGCCATGAGTAACCAACAACTGATTACTTTCCGGCTTGTTTTTGCAGTACATCACGTACATGTCGAATTTCGGTGCCTGAATAAACAAACAACATTTCATGAAATTCGAACAAAGTTGAGCAACCGTAAATTTGTCAAGCTTTCCAGCAGTGAGAGTGACACCAAGCCTCGAAACGAGACCGTCGAGACAGACTAGTCACTCACCCATGTCACGAAACAATGTCCAACGTCCTCCGGCATGGTTTCGTATTTCTCGAGTTCACGAAGGAATATGTTACTATGAAATTGATGAATCTCCTCCATATTGCTAAAAATTATAGATTCTCGACCTTGCAATCCCATCGGAACGTTTCCTTTTCCGCATCGCGTTTCTTCCAAAAAACACCGAATGCACGTTTCCAAATCTTTCACATAGGTACGTTCCGTTTGTAGCAATTCAGCCATTATAAATCTGTCGTAACGTAACAGTCGATGAGAAACGAGCGAAACAAATAATACTACAGAAAAATAAATAGTATATTCAGCTCGATACGGGACATGTGTACATGTACTATAATCATATTCTATATACTATACTACATATAGGAGAAAAAACAAACTCTTTTCGTCGTGCCGATCTCCTTTTCTCCTCGTTTAATTCCTTCAGATCTTTTCCCTTGATTTTCTCCTCGAGCAAAGGATCCGAATTGCGATCGATAGACAAATCTTTTTGACCATCGTCGGACTGAATTCCTAAATCATCTTCGATTTGAGTCTTGTAACAATCCATCCGCGTACTAAAATCTTTGTATCGTTGGTCCACTTCGGCAACAGACTGCTTGATCGCTGTTGCGTGAGCATGGCCCTTTTCCACCAAATTGTCCGCCAATTGAATCAACAGTTTAACCCTCTCTCTTGTTTCCTATATACGAAAAGAACAAATCGAAAATAAACAGAATCCATGGCATAGCCAACGAAAAATTTCGATAGCTGATCGCGGTACGGAACGAAACGGAAACGGAAACGGAAACGGAAACGGTAACGGTAACGGTAACGGTAATGGTAACGGTAACGTATGGAGCTGAAAACTCCTTACTTTTGCAGCTCCTTTAAACTCGTTGTGCTCTCGTAACAACTGCTCGTTTTCGATACGATTTTTTCCAACGTTAGTATGCGTGGCTAAATATAGTTCGCCTGTTTCTCTAATCCATTCTAAAGCTTGTTTAGCGCTGCGCTCAAACAGTACATACTGATGACACTGATCCAACCGCTTTTTACGTTGAGTCCAGTACTCGAGCACTCGATTCTCCTTGCAAAGTAATTCTTCCAAAATACCTAAAATACGATACGATACGATCGACATAAACAGATTTAAACTTGACTTACATTTACTATATAATTTACCATTACAATTAACGCTCGATAATTCATTGAAACATCGAGCGAAATATTCTATTAAAAAATTGAATCGAAATGGATTAACGTGACACTAACTTTTAACTTTATTCTCGGAACCAGCGCTGTTTGCCTGGTAACTATAAAACTGGAGACTGCGATTCGTATATTTGAGAAATGTTTCCGCAGTTCGTCGTACTAACGTGCAGGCTTTCAAAAACGCTTCCTTTTGTTCTTGATGTTTACCGACAAGTGTCGGCACTTGCGTAGCTTTTTCGCCAGAGGCACACCAATCTTCGTCCCTTTTGTATTCACGTTCGAGGCTATCTAATACGGAACGCACTTGTTCCGCTGTCTTGTAAAAGTTTATACTAGCGGTTACTAATTTATGTCTCTCCTCTGCACACGTAACTAGTTGCTGCCATCTCTTGGTCACCTCCTCGGCCACCTCCCTTATACTCTTCGGATCGTAATGATTCGCGCTGACGAGCGCATCGGCTCTGTGCTTTACCTGTGTCAACCGATCGACACGAATTTCCATTTATCGTTTACTCGTAATCTTCGTACGTTACGAGTACGCGCATCGCTCCTAATCCCAACTTTACATAGGTATCAGACTTTAAACGAATCGTTTTACTTACCTGAACAGCCGAAGTATGTGTTTTTTCTATAGCGACTTGAAACTGTTCGTGTTCTAGGCGTAGCTGGTCGGCGTCTTGAAGATTCTCCGGGACTCTCAACGATGCCAGCAGCATAGCTTCCCCGTTACGAATCCAGTTGGCTACGTGAGTAGCGTCGGTTTGCAACTGTACCAATTGAGAAGCTTGCTCCAGTCGAACTCTTCTCATCTCTGCTAGATCTTCCGCGTCCATTTCTCTTTCGTTTAAGAATTCGAGAAGTACTTGAACCCGAGAAGTGGCGCTATGTTGTCCATCTGCCATTATACAGACTCCAGATTGTTCCAATACCTACATCAAACACAAAATGTTTCATTCCTTTCCTTTCCTTTCATTTACTTTCATTAATATGGTAGTCGAACGCGTTATTAGAGATTCTTACTTGCGCGAGTTCTTGACCTTGTTGTAAAACCTGAAAAGCGGTATTCTGCATGTGAGCAACGCCATCGTTGTGTACACGTAACAATTGCTCCGGTGAACCTTCTCGAGGTGGGCCTTGCAATTCTTGTGCCCACATCTCTAACTGTCCGCTCGCTTCTAAGGCATCTCTTTCAAACACGCGCAATCGCAAACAAAGTTCCAATCTCAATTTTCTGGTAGCCCACAAATCTTCCAATTCTTGTCTTAACCCGGCTAACCTATCGAGTGCAGCTTCCACCGCAGTTATCTGAAAGTGACCTCGTAAGGTAAGGACAAGGACAAGGAAGAGTTGTCTTAACCTGATTGGAACGAAACAACTAAAATACAATCGATTCTATATTCGGGCATTTCTCTCTGTTACCGCGTATACTCTACTGACAATCAGATGGCCGTACGCGAACCGTCTAATCGAAGCAAACCGAACGAAAATACCAGACCAACGAGAAACTTACGGAACCGGTGGTATCGGGAGCATCGGTAGATTCTCGAAGTTCCTGAAGTAACGCTTCGCCTTGTACTATAGTCGACGCGCAAGCCTCCAAGCAAGAGGCTCTATGCTGCGCGCACTGCTCCAATAGCCTTTCCGCCGTTTCCAAATTCTCCGCCACCTCGTCCTGTTGCAATTCTTGCCGCAATTCGTCCACCCATCCACTCAACTGCACAACAGACAATCGAGCCCGCGTATAGTGTCATTTTATTCAGTTACACTTTTTCGCAGTTTTCCTTTAGAATGATCGCGATCGATTTTGTCAACATTTACCTCTTTTTCGTGCGTGTAAAATACAACCGCTAAATCCAGTCTTCGTCTACGTTGCTCGACTCTTGCTGCAAAACTGCTCACGTGAGCTTCCAATTCCTGTGCCACGGCATATATCTCATCCGCAGCACATTCTCCTGTGTGCGCCAATTCTTGTGCAGCGGTAAGTAATTTGGTGGCGTTCGTGTAAGTATTCTAAACGAGCGAGGAAAACGACTAGTTGGTGGTACGCTTTCAAAGTATTCATTCGCAAACATCTGAACGCGATAAATCGATCGAAAATTACCTGTGCAACGTTTTCAAAGTGTTCGTGACTTTTCTGATACACCCTTGCTTTTTGAAGGTTTCGACCTACTCCCGTGTTCTTTCTAATAAATACTTCGCCGTGGTTCGTCAACCAATCTAAAACTTGTTTCACATCCTCTTGAAATAATCTGCAATTATACATACATATATCCAATCTAATGAAAAAAAGAAAAAACCATAGATGACGAGGTTACGAGAAACGATGAAAGCCAATGGAACTGCTACCTTAACGCGAGTCTCTGATGTAGCTTCACTTTTCGGGCATGCCAACGAGCTTCTAATGCTCTGTGATGACCCAAAATTTGATGAATCACCGCCAACACATGCGACGCGCCCTCGCTATAATCCGCGGCTGGATTTCCACTCATTCCCGAATGCCCATCGATGCTGTGCCCATCTTGGCTCTAAACAAATCAATCACAGTTATCGATTTGGTCGTTCAACTTTCGTCCCGTAAATTGGCCAGTCTACGTATCTACCTATCTACGTGTGCTATTGTCATGCATTGTACCGATAATCGTTGGACCGTTCGTTGCGAATTCATTCAGAAATCCGTTGACACAAGTATAACGTTAATTGAAATATTTACTCTATCAAGAAATAGATAAAGTAATAGCTAAGAAGAATGCATGCATCCGTTCAGCGATCGAGACGGCAATCTTTAACGAATTCTCCAATTGATAGATCGAACAACCATGCGAAAGCCATTTTTCTATTGCCAAAGCGTGTCGACGAACGATGTCAAGTGTCTCCGAGTAGACAAAATAAACGACCAAAACTATTTGCTTTGCAAACATGTACATGCACGTACACTCATGCACACCAATGAACGTACATGTTTTCTGGCTGTATGGTCTATTCCTTGCGGTTGATTACAGACTTGCACCAGATGATCCAGTTGGTAAAGAAGCTTCTTACTGGTACTATGCACCTAAACAATAGGATTTCCCAAAACCAATTTAACATTTTCTACAGTCAACGTTCGTCGTTTAATTCGATATCTCGAGTACGTAAATCTATATGCAGAAGAGAAAATTAATTTTATTCGCGTTGGTAGGTTGTCGCGAATTCGAATATAATCTAACGCGCGTCCGCTAACCCCCGTATTTCTTTGCAACATTCTTTTTATCACACCCGCATACCAAGCGCACGTCCACCGGTTAGAAGCTATAAAAAGAACAAAATTACTAAATGTTTCGTACATAATCGTTGCGAAACGTGTCCAAGCTCGGACCGTGGGTCGAACTCAAGCTGTGACAAACTTGCAGCATCGAGCCTAGTCCGCTCAAAAGTGCTTGATACGCGTCATAAACCTGCCAAACATCATTATCTTTTACCAAATACATTTTCTTTGTAACGAGTTGTATCTAGCTGAATTATACCGCGTGAGTCGTAATAACGTTACGTTGAAAAGACAATTAGTTTGAATAGAATTCAAGTAGCTATTCCAAATCTAATAGCTATTTTCCTTTCATTATTTCTTTCTTTACTTTGTTGCGTGCGCGTCTATCGCTAGGAATCAAATGTACGTAAAGAGAGACGATAATAAAGAATCACCAACACGGTAAGAATTACCTCTGTATAGGCTTGACACATCGCCTCGTAAAGAGTTTGATGTTGACGTATGTGAGATTCCAAGATTGGTATTTCGTTAGCCAAGTTGCCAGCATCGCAAGCTTGACTCCATCCCGCGACGTTATCGACGTACTGTTCGGCCTTGTGATGAAAAACAACGCTCAAACTAAGAACCGCCGTACGTTCGTCGAGTCCTGCCGCAAACTCTTTCCAAGCTCGATCCAATCGACCGGCTACAGCTCTTACGTGTCCGGCTGCGTAGTGCTGCGTTTCGAGCAAACGACTGGCCATTGTTAGAATCTTGTTAATATTGACGTAAACGTTCATAGAACTCATAGTGAAATGCTTATGTTCTTCCTGCAAATTTTTGGCCAATTGATACGATCGACCAATCTCTACGTAATTTGCCAAAAATCCTTCCCTATTGTGACATATCCAATCGAACATTTTTTCACAATCTTGTTCAAAGAGTCTTAGTTGAAAACATTGATCCAATTTAAGTTTTTTAATATGCCACAACTGCAAAAGATGTTGTTGCGCGGCATGTACCGAATCCAAGTGTTGAATCACTAAGGTTGCCAATGCTCGTCCATCCGGATCGGTACCGCCAGTCGCCCCACTTTCGATGCTACCTCCTTCGCCACTGGTTGCACCGATACCTAACAACAGCCGCGTAAGCATGCGATAAACGTTTGTTTCGTCTTCGATTACTTTACTTTAATTTAGTAATAAAACAGTGGTTCTTACTATTATCGAAACGTTGCAGTAGTCTTTGGCCGACAACTTCGATCTCTTCTACCGGAACTTTCATAATTTTCTTCTTCATTTCATTGTGCAAATCAATTCCGTGTTTTGCTCCAGCCACGTCATCGGCAAAATCATTGCGACTTAAATCTTCTTGCAAATCGTCCAATCTATCGAGAAGATCGGCCGCCTGCCACGTAAAATCCTCCACGGCGAGTCTCGTGTCGATCCACTGAGCGTGATCGTATTGCAGAGATCCATCCAAATCAGCGGTCAACTGTGACGGATCGATTACTTTTGTCAAGGCGTCCAAACTTATAGTGTTTATCTAAAATTGATAAATATTTTTATTTATTTATTTATTTATTCACTAGAAACGTATTACCTTGTTTTAAAAACCTTACCTCAAAATTATACTTTTTTTGTTTAGCCAAAGTTGTTCGTTGCTTTTGCCAGAAATTCTCTGGTTTGATGATAAATGCGATATGAACAGAACGATGAAAGTGTTCGTGCAACACCTTGAACAGAGAAATTGAAATCGGTGTTACGCGTTTACGATTCGCGTACGAAAGTAATCGTTATCGCATTTAAATTTGTATAAAAAACGTCGAACAAGTTATACGAAAATACAACCTTCAAAATAGGTTTAACAGAGTCCCAAGTAGCACCACGCATATCCACAACCACGGTGAACCGTAAACCTCTGACCTCATCGGTAGGTACGGTCAGAAGGTATTGCAAAAGACGACGATAGTCCTCGGGTTTTGCACGTTCGCGTCTCGGAGTGGTAGGAAAAACAAGTACAGGTCCGCCTCTACGATCTCGACCACCCGGTAGTATAGCCAAACGCTCTTGAAGCAAAGGCAAAACCTCGGCTGCTCTCGTCCCATCCATTTTCTCTCTCGTTGCTGCTGTTCTATAATTAGAAGAAATCTAAACAATAAAATATCATCATATAATCATAACATATAATCATAAGGTATTAGACTTTTAGCAACAAGGAAAGACAGATACTTGTACGGATGTATTTAAAACAGCTTTCGTCGTCAGCATTTTAAGTCAGGGTCTTACCCTAGGTAAAAAACCATTCAAAGTTAACTGCTACATCTATTTGTTTCAAAGGTCGATACGTTAAGGAGGAAAAAATTGAAATATCCTGGTTCGGGGAGTCTGGTAGTATTTTTCATATCGTTTGTTTTACTGGATTTCTCGTTGAACAAAATAAACGATTAAATGTCGTTGAAATTTGTTGATTTTGAAAAATAGAAAACGACGACGTACGGTAAAATTTCAAAAGACGCATGTATCCGATTAGCACCCGTAATGTTGACATATGATCGTTGTCGTTAATAACGGCAGCCAAGACAGCGATAAATTGTCCAATTGTAATAATTATTCGATAAATTACGGTGGAGATAGACTCGACTTGGACACCAGTCCGTTGTCACAACCGTCGAACCTGAAGCGAACCCTTCATCGTTGATTGAATTACGACTATCACCACTGTCATATCATTGTCGTAAAATAACATTTAACTCTCGGTACATTCATCCAACGACGTTGTACGCCTAGCAATGAAGACCAGTAAAAATCAGATAGCTGCATTCGCTCCGAGATCGTATTGTTTCTTTTGGTTTGTCCGTTGACGTATCCTCGAATGTGATATGATGTAGATGGTAAAATTAGTGGGTAGATTGTACAATCGTAATCGTAATCGTAATCGTAGTCGTAGTCGTAGTCGTAGTCGTAGTCGTAGTATCGTACGGTACGTAGCAACTAGCAGGCTAGCAGTCCTAGCACGTTTAAGTAAACCACGAGTCACAAATCACGAATCAGAGAGTACGGTTGACTCGAAATGAAAATTGTTTCTCTTACCCGTTAAAGATTACTTCGAAGAGACTTGATCCGCTCCGATATCGTTACTTACACGTTATACCAAGCACACATTTATTCGAAGAAACGTATCGAGATTCATATTTGTTTGCCGGCGTTGAAACTTTTGCAGTCGCGACGAATGCGAAACTGCAAAATTACTACCTGCCAATGGCAGCAATGGCAGTCTGCCATATTCGTACTTTGTACTGGTTCGAGTCGAATCTAGTCGAGTCGAGTCGTATCGAATCTGGTCGAATCGAGTCGAATCGATCAGAATCGAATTCCAACTCGATACAATCGCAGATGACGGTAGGGAGGCCAATTTGGACCATTCGCATGCAGCATGCAGAGGGGAATTTATTAGAATTTATTGGAATTGATGTTTTAGTTAGGCACGAGAATAGCAGGAGGCGCTAGTTGAAACGTTCGTGGTGTCTCCTACCAACCGGCTCGTAACTAAACTGTGTAAATATGCCTTTGGCCAAATACAGTATAGTAATATCACAGCAATACTCGTTTTCACTGGGAAACGACTGGATGCGAAAGTCACCAGTGACCACAAGTGACCATCAGTGACTATAGAGCCAATGGAGCTGCACCTCGGGTTATGTCTTCTTCCGCGCGACATAGATGCGCAAATTGTCGATTGTTAGTCTAAAGATTAGACTTGCAATGATAATTACATGGTATCGTTAACATCGTATCGTATGTATACACATCGCTAGATCTAACCACGTCAAGATAAGAATAAATATTATTTTATCGTCTATAATGCAAATACCGCCCTATATGCATTACCACTCGTTCCAAACAATCCATGTACGATCACTTTTATTTTGTATTTTGTACATTCGCATATTTGTATCCAAGTTTAACGCGTCTGCGTAGATATCGGTTAAATTACGAGCAATATTATATGTATTGTACATCGAATATATGTATGTATTTATGTATTTAGGTAGTTTGGTTCTAAATTGAAAGGAATAATGCAACGGCAACGGCAACGGCACCGGCAATGGCAACGACAACAGCAACGGGGCAGCAACGCCTGCGCGTTTACTAGTAAACCAGAAATGGTGTATCCAATTCATCTTGTAATAACTCTCCTCTCCCCATAGTTTTGGCGGTGGGTGGGTGGTATGTTACATACATACGCTTACGCGTCGTTGAGGAACGTTAGGGATGAAGCTAGCGGTAACCTTTCTCGTAGCCGTGCCGTTAATCGTCGGTCGGTCAAACGCGCGGTCTTCTCGTCGTCGGCGTCGCCGTCGGTTCGTCAATTTTACAAACGCACATACGTTCTTCCGTTGGTTCGTTTTCTCGGTCGACCGACGCCGACGCCGACGCCGACGCCGACGCCGACATTCAGTCAATCGGATGTCACCATTCATTTCTTTTTGCGTGTTCCAGTGCTTTCGAGTCTTTGGCGATCGAGTACACGCGAGTTGCCGTGCTTGTGAAACGAAATGGCGAAAGAGAAGACGAACGATTGCGATTGTCCGATGTACAAAAATTCCTACCATTTTCGATGCAACGGTTTCGTCGAAACAGCCTTCCAGTACCGTGATCCGAATAAGATTTCGTTCTGATATGCAAAAACGAACAGTATGTCCATCGAGACGGAAAGAAGAAAAAGAAATTGGAAATTGTTCGAAAGCGCGTACCACCACGAGACGCTGACAACGAGATGTTTTCTTTTATTACTCGGTTTGACTACAGCAGGATTTTGCAATGCGAAACAACAAGCAGGTGCGTGTACCGACTTGATCGTCTTTTTCATTCGTCCATGACAATATAACGACAACAGCAGCAACAACAAACAACAACAACAACAACAACAACAACAACAATAATAATAACAACACGAAGAGCATTCGCTGTTGTAAATCGATTCGAAGAGTAAGGCGCAAAGTGGTGTTTGTTTTGTATGTACAGTATACACGCGTATGTCAAATAAAACGCGCGCGCGTAACGCAACGTTTACAGAGAACGAAAGTAAATCTGGTAGTTGTATTCGTAATAATAGTACTGTATACTGTCAAAGTTTTGTACCGTACGTTGCATAATTGTACAACCGCTGGTAGCGAGAAGATAATCGTATTTTATATGGTGACAACACGGATCGATAAGAAGGCATTTGGGCAGTCATCGGAACCATTATCGACCATTTGGTGAAGCACCATACCGACGAGCATGCGCGTTAAAGTATATAAATTAAACAAATAACGAAACAAGTTGCAAATAGATGATTCGCGTTTTGCTAACGAAACGATCAAAGTAAATGCGTCTCTTTTTCATTTTTGTAATTATATAAAATCGAAATGGCGTCGTGTCGATAAAATATCTTTTTTCGTATACCACACGCGTGTCGTATCGTTTCGTATCGTTTCGTTTCGTTTCGTTTCGTTTCGCAGCATGTAAAGTTGAGCGGTGGATAAGTTTTCCTATTAAACGAGATCTAGGTCATGAATGATTTCTCGTTAGCGTTGCGTATACCTACCGTAATAATTTACTCGCAGATACTGATGGATTTCAACAAAGTTGCAAACTCGAAGGTCTGCATCCACTTTTGATCGTTACCTACAAGAATATCGCGATATCCGTAAGTGATAACACCCATCGTTATAGTACTCGCGATGCGCGAGTATACATGTATGCGTATGCTCGACTGTTTGTTATCAGGTAGATAAAATTACTGTGCCGCATGGGGAACGGGTGACGATAAGATGCAGGGAACTGGGTAAATACAAACTCGTCGGTGATTCGTTGCTGCATTGCCGTAACGCGAGTTGGAACGGAAAACTACCCTCCTGCATTCCGACAACCGCAATCTCAAATTATACCGGTGAGTAGGTAGTCGAAGATAGTCGTTGGCTTTTGAACTTTGTCGAAAATCGAAGACTCGAATTTGTTGGAATAATACGATATACAATTATAAAATTCGACGAGGTAATTATTATTAAAGATTGCAAAAGTTTAAAGTTGTCTCAACGAAGAAGAAACGAATCCTCGTATAGCCATTCTCCTCTGGTGATTGTTCGAGGAGTAACAGAAGATGTGCCGCCAACGATCGTGTTTGGATTACCAGCCGGCTCGGCTGCCGTCGAACCGTCGGGTGCTCTTGCAGTCTTTCCGGGGAGCATTCTTCATTTGGAGTGTCTGTTCACTAGGAAACTTGGTAATCCAGAATGGACTTGGACTTCGACGTTTCGTCAATATTTGACCGGTGAGTATATCGATCGTCGTCGTCGTCGTCGTCGTCGATGTTGATCGAAAAATTAGAGCCGGGCACCGTTGCATCGTAATCATCAAAGATCGTTTGAAATGAAATGTATTTTGATTGGTTGCAGGATGGGCGATCGCCGCTCGCGAGAGAGATTGGAAGTATCGGTTATCGATATATTACGCGAAAGCTCAAGATTCGGGTGTCTACACGTGCTCTACACCACGTGGACTATCAAATTCCATCCGTGTTCTCGTCGTGGGTAAGTTCTTTTTTTTCGCGACTATTGTTACGTGCTGGTTTTTCTTCGGAAACGAAAAGATGACAAAAGAGGATGAAATTGTTGAAAAAATGATTTAACCCTTTGACTGCTACCTCGGGAACTGCGCTTCTATTTCTGTCTTCGATACATTATTATAATAAATGAAATGTGTTTAGCGCGATACCGACAGCAAGCCTATCGGAAATTGAAACGCGCCCACGTATCGTTAGTCTTGCACGTTTCACCTTGCAACGTTACAGATGTTCAATGCCCAGTTTTAAGCCTACCCGAACCACCGTTGATCGGAAAGATCCAAGGGGCGCGAATGGGTCACGGAGCAGTCTTCGAATGTCCTGCCAGCTATAGGCTAGAAGGTGCCGCTGGTATAACGTGCCAATACAACGGTAAGAGATCACAGACAAGAATTGGAGTTTGAATCGATATTCGAGGAAACACAATCATCGACTCATACTTGTCGACATACTTGTTGCAATGTTCCCATTTTCTGACGACGATGACCTATGTTGTTAGGTAAATGGTCCGGTGATATGCCACGATGCGAGACAATCAAATGTCCAGCTATTAACACATCTACCGACATATGGCTACAACTTGTCGAGTACAATAATACCTTTGGCGGTAAAGCTGTATTCGCTTGTATGTGGGGACAAAAGCTATCGGGATCGCAAAGCGTAGAATGCAAAGCCGATGGTTCGTGGAGTGGAGATATGCCGAGCTGTACGGGTAAGCCGACAACTCTCATCTTCGTCTTTATAGTTTCTACTCGTACCGTACGTCAGGCTCAGGCTACCTATACCAAAGATAAATCCAATCGCTTACCGTACGATATATCACTTTCGTTCAATTGAACGGAAATTTTGTATACATTTGTTTTCTCACCAAATGCAGCACGAGTTGTGGGTAGCGCGAATTAGATCTCGATAAACATTTTTCGTCGAGTTTAGCCAAGGTTCGTTTCTAGTTCCTAGCGTATAGGTACATATAAGAATATCTGGCGACATCGTGTTCTATACAGAAATTACCTGTCCGGCACCATCGATACCAAAGAGTGGACATATTATCGAGCAAATGCATCGGCAGCACACATCCTTGGGAAGAAAACAACATCGTCGGAGTCGTGTGTACAAAGTCGGTGCTCTCGTTCGATTCGCTTGCTCACCGGGACATGAACTTTTGGGCAAGGCTTCTATAATATGTACCGAAAATGGAACCTGGTCTCATTCGTCGCCAGTTTGTAAGTTTTCTTTTCCTGCTTTTCATAATATCCGCAATGGATGTCGATATCAAATAAATTTCCCACGATCGAATCGAATCGAATCGAATCGAATATATTTGTTCGAAAGCGATTTCAACAAGCTCGATTCGATTTCCAGGCGAAGTGAGATGTCCTTATCCCGGCGATCCGCCACATGGACGAATCGCACCACTCAAGTATTGGTACAAACCTGGGGATAACATTCAGGTAACGAAACATCAAGTCCAACGAAAGAAAACTCGAATACGTGTCGTTTCATAAATCCTTCGTTTTTTCGTTTCTTCGTATACGATCAAACGGAATTATGTACACAAGTTCGAATTCGACATATGTATACGTATAACCCATCGATTTTGAGCAAATTTATCTATCGTCCCAATTATTCACTAGGTAACCTGCTCGCCTGGATACGTAACACCCCTGGAGCCTGTTCGAAAACCAACGTGTCGAGAAAACGGTATTTGGAGTGCGCCACCGCCTCCTTGCAGATCGTACAAAGATATTTAAAACGAACAACTTCCGAGTAGATCGATGTTGAAAATCGATCTTTTATTAAATTTTCTCAAATTACTGTCAAGGTTCGATATGTACATACATCGTATACAGACACGGTTCTGAGATGCAAGATATCGATTATTCGATAGTCGTGAAATAAACGGTACGTAGTTACGTACATATCAATCGAGCTTTCTGTTTCTCGTATTTTACCATTCGTCGACATTTTCTTTGATATTACTCGAAACAATTGACGAACATTTCGAATGATTTCGGCTCGAGGTTAGACTCACCAATTTGACCCATCGAATATATAACGACGATTAAACATTTTTAATGACCATAACGTCGTCGTCGTCGTCGTCGTCGTCATCGTCGTCGGTGTCGTTGTCGTTGTCGTCGTCGTCACCGTCACCATCACCGTCACCATCACCGTCACCATCACGGTCATCGTCATCGTCATCGTTATCGTTATCGTTATCGTTATCGTTCTAGCCCTTGCTCTATCGCAGTAAACGGGAAAACGAGACAATTAATGAAGGAGGAAAAGAATGAAAGCGTACAAAATCTACAATCTACATACATACATTTATCGATACACGTATGTGCAATAAATGAACGCGATATACAGAGATTGAACGATACCTAATCATCCCAACATTTAAAAACATAGATTTTCGCAATTTTTTCCTTGTAAGTGATATACATACATATAGATGTAGCCATATAAAACTTAAGAATTTAAAAGATTCCCGCATTAGTCTTCCGCGGGGGTCTTTTCAAAGTTGTTTAGCTATACGTGTGAAATAAAGTTACGTTATTCTCTAAGATTAAAAATTCTTATCGACTTCCTTGACAAATGTCTTTGACCTTGTACCTGAAAACACAGTATCTCGTTTCAGATAACATTCTATTGTATAACGATCGGACGACTCGCGACGAGTAATCCGTGATAAAAACAAATCGCATTCGCGTGCTATACTTGCGAAATGTTTGCCAGTAAACGAGCCGAGATATCTCGTGGAATAAAGGACGAAAGATGGTCAACGAAAGACAAACTGGAGCAATATAGAGGGATTCTAAAATTGCATGGTTGGACAATATACTATAGTACCACGTACTACGAACCATGCACCAACAAGTGGAGTGATGGGGATTATGGACACACATGTAATAAAGTAGTAATAATTCATAATAGGTATACTCACTCCCATCGTTCCACTGGCTGGTATGGAAAATTTATTGTTATTCGAATCTTAATGAGCTTAGCTTAGACGTCTATGCTGCGCATTCTCTCATTCTCTGGCCGTGTACCTACCGGCCGTTTCCATACTTTTACTTGTGCTTTCGGTTTTGTTTGTTTGATTCTTTGTTTCTAGAGATTTTTTAATTCGTTCTGTTTAGCAAATAAAATTGAGTGAGTCCCGAAATGCGTGTATAGGTCGCGAAAAGAAGTTACGAACGCAAGACGCTACGAAACTAAAGAAGAGAATATCTTGGCAATTGACTTTATTCCGAGAGGACGTAAAGAGATATCGTCGAATCGTAAGCGAAACGGTGAACGGAATCGCGAAAACTCGTACGCACAGTTTGTTGCGAGATCGGAAAGATTTGCAGTTCAAGTGGCATGGCTGCAAAGTAAAGGTAAGCGAAAATTATTGCAAGATTACCGGTGTCTGTTGTGTCGGTGATGAAGCGTAGTTGTTCGATCGAGCGACTTTCAACTATCGGAATGTGACGTTTGCAGTACATTTACGACTCTATTTACGAAGAGAATCATCGAAAACGTCGTCAACTGGATAAACTTCGTTACGAGAAAAGAAACAAGATGAAGCGATGTTTCGAACTACAGGTAATCGACTAACACGACGCACGTTAATGCTAAAATGCTGGTTTGCGTTTACGGTGTGTACTTGGTTGTACTACGTAACATTGTAAGGATACGTGATCTACGTGATACAGTTGGAATATGCGGAACTATACAACGACTACGCGCAAGAACAAGAAGAACCATGGGCTCAGGATCAAACGCAGCAACAACTCGTTACACGTTATCAGCAATCTACTGCGAAACAAAATGCAGCAAAGGCTATAAATATAACGTACGCTTCTATGCTTGGAATCTTAAAAAAGGTGCGAGTCGATGAAATATTATAGTTAGAGGCGATTACGCGTATAGGTTAGATATAGTATAGTATACATAGTATATCGGATTTATCGTGTCGATGTAAATATATTTCGAGTTGGACAGGATGCTATACACCACGAAGCACTGTTGAACGCGTTGAAACAAGATCGGCGAAATCAATGCGAAATAATATTCGAAGCAACGATAATGGGTCAACTCGCGGTCGAACAGTCGGATGACATCCGGTATAAATGTAAACAAATTACTCGAAAAGTTTGGGATAACATGAAGGAAAGAGAACGTACGTTAACCCTCGCTCGCGGTCAGGTCCAAGACCTATGGTCGTTTGCGCAATCGTTGATACGAACCGAAGTAAGTTGCTACCAGCTACGTGATACGAATCGAACTGTACAACAATCAAAGTCGAAACAAACAATCCTAAAGCTTAATCTGTACGTCGCAGAGTGAAACAATGTTCACCGTGGGAATTGCGCGTGCTGCGAATGCATCGAACCCAACGCTAGAAAAGCAAATCAAATCTTTGGAAAAAATATTCGATAAAGTTAAGGAATCGCTACTTGTACGTTCTTATCGAGAATTGCTATCCAGGTATTGCCATTTATTTTTTTAAGAAAACGTTCTCCCCAAAACTTTCTTGTGCCCGGCCGTACATAAAAAGTGATAAAAAGTGATAAAAAGTGATAAAAAGTGATAAAAAGTATCGAACACGAGATGAAAAAGCTATAGAAAAATGGAAAGTTTCTCTTGTTTTGAATTCAAAGTATTTCGATATCAGAACACGGACTGCTGATCTCGTAAAGCGTATATGGACAAAAGCCGATCGTTGTCGCGTAACTTTCTTTCGTTCTCGTATATTCCGATTAGACTGGAGGACCAAACCAAACAAAGAACACGATTGCTCGAGCAATTTGATCGTAACGTAAAAGAACGTGAATCATTGTTGAATCAGAAGAACGACGCATTGTCCACTCTCGCGGAAGTAAAACACACTCTTGTGGCAGGGGTGGAAGAGTAAGTAACGCTACACTTTTACGCTTTGGATTGTTAAGGTTAATGTTAACGTTGGATAACGGACAAAACACGGCTTAATTCGGTTACAGATACGACGCGGACAGAAATATTCTACTGGAACAAATCGCGATTCAAAAAGAACGCGAACTCGAGCACAGAAAGTCGAGGAAAGATCATGGTGAATTATTAATGGATATCAGAGCTGCGTTACAAAGTATGGTGGCCATGTTGGTTTGCGTGAGAAGGGGAGGAGTTAAAATGCTAAGAAAACAAACCGATAAAAGGCCAACGAGGGACGAAAAAGGTGATACGAATGAATTAGAGCTCCACTTACCCGTAATAGAAAAAATGGAAACGGAAGGTAAACACCGAAAAATGATTAGCATAGTTGAATTAATAGGAAAGAAAGATTTCAAAATATCGCGAAATCCCATTCGTACAAACACGTCTAACCAAGCCAAAATAAACTTTTCTTTACACCTTCGCATCGCGCGCATATATGTATACAGGGTGTCCGAAAAGTCGGGAAGGAGCCGGAAATGGGAGGTAGCTGAGACGATTCTGAACAACAATTTCCTTTGCAAAAATGTCGGATGGGGCTTCGTTAAGGAGATATTAAGCGAAAACCCCGACCAATCAGAGCGCGCGTAGACCGTTCGAGCGGCCGCGGTAGCGAAGGCTACGCGCTAGGCGGCAGCGTCAATGTCCTTCGATGCACGTCGAGTCACTTGTTCGCGT
>NC_071977.1:32973783-32983808 GCF_026283585.1 Hylaeus volcanicus
ACGCGCTAGGCGGCAGCGTCAATGTCCTTCGATGCACGTCGAGTCGCTTGTTCGCGTACATGCGCGGCCGTCAGCGCGTAGCCTTCGCTACCGCGGCCGCTCGAACGGTCTACGCGCGCTCTGATTGGTCGGTGTTTTCGCTTAATATCTCCTTAACGAAGCCCCATCCGACATTTTTGCAAAGGAAATTGTTGTTCAGAATCGTCTCAGCTACCCCCCATTTCCGGCTCCTCCCCGACTTTTCGGACACCCTGTATATGTATATATGTATATATAAAAATATAGGTTTGGCGTTATTATCGACCGTAAGTCGAAAAGTAGGAGCACTGTTTGGTATGAGTAACTTCGAATTTGACAAAGATAGAGAAGACAGAGCAAAAGATTTATATCAAACTTACGTCTCCGACTATCATTCGAGATTAAAGTTCGACAGCCAGAAATTGGAGCCAACGGGTAAGCGGAATCGTTAGATAACAAACGTACGTATCGTTTGTTGTATCGCGGATGTGTAGCGCATCAACGATCGTAAACGATACCACGAGAAAAATTAGAATCTCATCGTCAGTTTAGATTATTTACTCTTTTGACTGCATCATTTTTATACGATGCATTCGTTAGGTTTATTTGTCGAGCATGAAGCTATCGATTCTTCGATACCAACACGTGCCGAGATCAAGTTAAGAAGCAAACAAGCCGTAGAAACCTATTTGCGACTAGAATGATGTCTTAATCTTCTCATTCATCTGACAAATCATTAAATAATGGTATGGATTAATTTAAGAAAAGTCTACCAAGCAAATCTGGATTGTCTTTCCTATTATATACATACACAATTTGTTAACAAAACCCTTTGTATCATATATAGTAGTAGTAACTGTGCTATATCATTCCTTTTATTTATTTATGTATTCATATCTTTTTTTCTTCTTTTTTTTATAACACATTATTTCATTTCAAGTCATTAACTCGACCCAATCCCAAACGTTCCTTTCTCATTTCCGTTTTTAGCCAAGAGGGTAGATCCTTGTCGAGAGCATATGCATTGGGATATTTCAGAGGTGGTTTTGGTACTTTAAAAGGATGAACGTTTTTTAATTTTCTTAATAGATATTCTTTCATTATCTCTTTGGGATCTCTGTACCTGTCCATATATAGATTAAATGCTTCTTTCAATGGAAACCATTTCTGCGGTTTGATGTACGGTTTTGGAAAATCATACTGAAATATCGGTTCTTTCGTATCTGCAACGGGTCAAGTTAGAAAGCGTATAACATTTGTAAAAGTTGAAACTATCACGATAGCGATACACACCTAACGTAGAATGATAAAACTCCGTCACCGTGGGATCCCAATCGCTTTGATAAAATGCTAAACCAGCCGGAGTAAGATGGTCCTGATGTTTACGATAAAATTCCAATGTACTCCAGTTGCGTTCGTTCAACTGTAAACTACGATGGATATAAACAATGTAATTTAAAGATGACAAGAACGGATAGTTTATTATTCTCTTTATCGAAATTGTCGAGTTACCAAGGTTGAATCTTTTTGTATTCCGTGTAATCTATACGCCGCGTTTGCTTATAAAGCACGAATATGTACCGATAATAACCGACACCTCTAACTGGAATCGGTCTTAAGTAATCCATTATTTGCTCTCCACGTTCCAGTTTGTTCTCAGGAATATTTCCACTGAAATAAAAAGTATCGTTGAGCGTTAGTGTTATCGGTCGCTTCGACGCGCGTTGGCAAATGATGAGAATCGTGTTTGCTCACAGAAACCAATGGCAGTACTCGTCCTCTGAATTTTGCATGTTGCCATCCGGCGTAGACATTACCAGAGTCCATAGTGTCCCCGTTTGCGCTTTGTATTCAACGACTGGAGGCTTGCACGCTTCTTTAGGTTTTATAACATTTCCCTTATATACTCCAACAGACTTATCGTCGTCGAGATTATAATTAATTTGTAACGGTACAATAGGTGCAAAATATGCATCGCCGAACAGATGTTGAAAAATTCCGTAATGCTCGGCGATTCTACGAATGTGAAACGGACTATTCGTTTCTAACCAACTCTCCTTTACGTAATTTAAATCGACAAACACTACAAAAGATGTACACGTTATTATTGTTGTAACGTCGTATAATATTCGTACGCATATTATTAGAATGGTACAATTGCTACGTACACGATCTATTTCTCGATCGTCTCTCCATTTCGGAATCCGATCTTATAGCCGCCCTCTTAGTCCACCAAATTTGTTTGACATCCTTGGACGGTTTTGGTACGGCAAAACCTATGTCTACTTTAAACGATATTTTTGGATCCTCTCTGTTTAAGGCTAAAAGGAATGCTATTAGAAATTTGTCGATCTAACAAACATCGTTCTTTGCTTACATTCGAGTCGCTGCTTTAGGGTACGAGCAATCATCGGTGGCTTCCCTCGTATACGATGTCCATGTCGAATTTGTTCTATACGAATTTTGATACGCGGCAGAAAATCTTTAGCGTATATTTGAAAAATTTTGTTCGACATGACTGAATAATTCTGAACAAGTATTAAGAAGATTTAACGATTTAACAATTCTTCCATCAAAGTTGCAGTCTCGTTTAGCCCGATCCTGTGTATGTTGCCGTTGCTCGTATAGCAGCACTGAGCGCTGAGCAGCACTGAGCACTGAGCAGCACTGGCAATAGCGGTAATGCTGCCAATTAGTGGCTACTACCAGTAGCAGTAGGCTAAGCTCTCGTATTAAAAGTTGGTAGAAAGTTTGTAGCGCCGTGTGGGAAAAATTCAACCAACTAAAATGTGGAGCGAATGTGCGTGTATGCATAGATGTATATACAGTAGCGAGTTTTTTAAATTGCTTTAAATTATTTAAAAAAAAGTAAACCAGACAGAGTGTAGACGCAGTTGAAAGGATTTCCGTCGTTTCGGAACATATAATTTTTCCTTTCTTTTAAACAATTTAAAGCAATTTAAAAAACCCGCTACTGCGTATACACGTATGCATACAAGCGCATGCGCTCGACATTTTAGTTTGCTGAATTTTTCCCACGCGGCGCCACAAACTTTCTACCAAGTTTTTACGTCAACTGTGGTTTACTGGTACGATTGTGCTTGACTGTGCTTGACCAAGTGCCGTTTGGTGCCGTTGTGCCTGCCATCTGTTGCCATCTCTCGATACATCTGTCAACATCAACGGCATCGAAAGTAAGTATAGCAACTTGTATTGTTACAAACAAATTTCATATTACCATAAATATAAGGAAAGGTGTATATCGAAATTTTCTGTATTTCGATCGCGAGCGTTTCAAGTATATTTTTTCAAGCCTAAATACTGAAAGACAATAAACTAATAAACAAAGCACAAGTTTATGGTTACGGGTTACGAGGAACCAATGAGATTCGCGCAGTCCTGCAGCAAACGCAATTTTTGATCCGTTGGCTTTAGCGTCCGAAGACGAAGAAAATGTCCGATAAAATCGAAGAAACGACCGAAGAGGACAACTCGGTTACGATGTTGGATGTACTACGGGAGGAGAAGCAATTGGAGGAAGACGCTTATGCAGTCTTGGGCGCATCCGATGACAAGAATTGCACTTATAGCAAGGTTTCGTTATATCAGTATCAACTATTAACATTATCAATGTCAGATACGATCCAAGTATAAATAGTTTAGTCGAACCGTTTCTTCGATGTTTTCAGGGATATACACGGCAGGCACTTTACGCTTGCAAAACCTGTTGTCCAGAATCGATACGAGCTGCTGTTTGCCTGGCCTGCAGCTTTCATTGTCACGAAGGTCACGAATTGGTCGAACTTTATACCAAACGACATTTCAGGTGCGATTGCGGCAATTCTAAATTCGCAGGACAAAAGTGTAACTTGGACGTGGTACGTTTGATATAATATTTCTATCTTTTGTTACAACTAGACGTTTTCGTTGGTACTCGATGCTTGTAATTCTAATGGATCGTTTGTAGACAAAAGACTCTGCAAACTCTGAGAACCGTTACAATCACAACTTTGACGGGCTCTATTGCATTTGCAAGAGACCGTATCCAGATCCAGAGGACAACGTGAACGACGAAATGCTGCAGTGCGTAGTTTGCGAGGATTGGTATCATTCCATGGTAATGCATTTACCGTGCATTTTCATTATAGCTTCCGTAATCTGATTTCGAATAATTATTACAGCATCTAGAATGCGAAGAAGGCATGCCGGTAGACGGAGCTTACGATGAAATGATTTGCGCTGGATGTATGCGAAAAAATGAGTTTCTTTGGAATTATGCAGCGAAATACGGGGGTAATTATTAAGAGAGAGCATTCCGTCACTACCGTTGTTTTGGTTCGTGATCGGTTAGATGACGACCTCTAACATTATTCATTCGTCTGTATCGTAGTGTTTGCGAAGAGAGAAATTTCATCGACCGGAACGCAAGTTGAATGTATCGACATCGAAAACCAGCCTAAAGGATGTACGATGCCACGAAAGGATTCTGTAAACAAGGTGTCGTCGAAAGGCAGCTGTTTCTGGTCCGAAGGCTGGAGAGCTGCTCTTTGTACGTGTAAAAGCTGCACGATGGTATGCTTTTTTTTTTACCTACTCTGAATTTTTTTCTTTTCGTACCGTTAATCGATTTCTTGTATTTTCTTAAGCTTTATCAAGAGAAAAATGTTACGTTTCTTCTCGACCCAACCGACAGTGTACACGCTTACGAAGAAGCGGGTAAAATTAACAGTCAAGAATCGCGGTACGAAAAAGGTATGAAGGCTCTCGCTTCTTTAGGTCGCGTCGAACAACTGACAGCCATCGAAGGTAAGGCGATCGAGATACGTTGTCGACGAATCGTTTTCCGTTACGAGGGATTATTTATATCTGTTGTTTCGTTTCTTTCTTTGTTACATGTTACGTACACAGAGTACAATAATATGAAGGAGCGATTGAAACAATACTTGCAGAAATTTGCTGAAAACAAAAAAGTGGTACGAGAGGAAGATATAAAGGAATTCTTTTTAGAAATGGAGTCAAAAAAGCGGCCAAAAGTCGTGGTACCGACATACTGTCGCTGAAATAAATGAATCAAGTATCCTTTATTTGTTTTCTACAGAAAAAGTCGACGTATTTTCATTACGAACTACACAACTCATTCTTTGTATTTTTCATTCAGTCATAGAGAATTTTTCTCGCGATGTCGTATTATAATCATATTATTATTCTTATTCTTATTCTTATTATTATTCTTATTATTATTGATATTAATATTATCATTGATTCGTATTTAATATACCGAAGTTATTCGCGTAGCTTGCAATTAATCGTGAGGTATTTGTGATAAAAAGAAGAAGGAAAATGTTTGGTTATTTTTGTAAAACCTTGAATCGTACGATCCGTTTCGATTCCACTCTTTTATTCGATCGAAAGGCCAATTTTACGTTGACATCGTAAGCTTTGTTTTCGATCGATAATCCCTTTTTTTTCGGATTTTGAGAAAGTGTATCCGAATGATTTTGTATAGAATTTTAAATTTGTTTACAATCTGTTCATTTTTATCGACAGTAGGTTAAATAATGAAATTTACATTTTTTTTTTTATTGGGCGATTACGTCCCCGGGTCGCATCCGGGGATTGGATCTAGCATTGGATCGAAGCTATACGACGCAAACAACAACGAATAAATAGCGAGATTCAAGGTAACGGTGAAATTGAATTACGCGAAGAGTATGGTGACGAGGAAACGTAAACATCGAATACTAGTATCGCGCGTAAACGCAAACAAGTGTGCGAGTTGACGCGAAAAGAAAGCAAGTATAATTGTCGATAAAGTCGATTAAATTCCTTATTTAAGGAAGAAAGGAAGGAAGGAAGGAAGGCAGATAACTTTATTCGAGTTTACAAGGTAGAATTGGTCGTCTCGCGGTTGTGCAGCTCCAAAGGTATCACGAGTATCGGATCCGTAGAATTTGGTTTGTCCGTGTAAATGGACCAGGTTTTCTTTACGCAGTCAAAGATACCTGATAGAAAGACGATTCGATCGATGAGTAAATAGAGGCGACGAGTAATAATAATACGAGAAACGCGTACCAGTGGCGATGGTTTTCACATAGTCGTCTGTTTTAATTTCCTGATAAACTCTGTACTCGTTGTCCGTCTGATCGCTCAGAATGTTTGCAACATCCTCGCGAGATTTCGCGGGAAGATGCTTACAGATCGCCTCCATTCTCTTTACGCTGCTGTCTATAATGATACCTTGGACTTCTGGAATGTTCAATCGAAGATATCTGAAAATTCGGTAGGATCTTTGGTAGACCGATTGGATAATGGGTGTCGCGGACAAGTACAAGTACCGGTAAAACGTGTTTGCGCGCGTTCGTTGGTTTACTCACTTGTTACAGTGGGCGGTATTTTCTCCAGGACCGATGGTTAAGATGTTCAATTGGGATTGCGTGTCATCGATTTTGCATGGACCGATCTCGGCGTTGTGAAACATTCTGTCTCCTTGTTGCGTTAAAAACGTCATGTTTACCGAGAATCCTTCGGCCGCACCGAAACCGTCGTTTTTCAAAATTTGTTGAGCTTGCAGATAATTCTCAGCGGCAAGTAAGCCTCGGGTTATAAAGTACCTAGCTGCTTAACGGAAATTCGGTTGTTTAAGTTGCATAAAGTAACGCATAACCGCATACGATACGCGATAGAGAAGTCTGACACGCTGGAATGGTATAGACTAGTATACATACATGTATACATGTAGTGTGATTGTGAAAAGCCTTCGCGGATAGGATAGTGTACTTACGCGTTTTGCCGGACCTCAGATTCGCAGCGCTAAGAGTATTGATGGTATAAACGAGACCGTGATAATTGTAACCCATCGTGTATCCTGGCAAAAAGCCGGCATAGCTCAAAGACGTGAATTTTTCCTCTTTGCAGCCTGGTTCAAGCACGTGCGCGGAAACCAGATACCAATAATTTAAAGTTTCGCTAAGCGCGTCTTCGTTATGTCCTAAAATTTCCTGTTTCAACATTCGAATTTAATGAAAATTTCGTTGAGAAAAAAAGTGGCAAGTTTGCGACCACGAATACGAACGCACAGATAATAAATATAATAATGAATAATAATTGGTTCGTAACAGTTATTTCGGTCGCTTATCTACCTGTCCTGGCTGATTACATATAATGGTCGAACAACCGACCGGTAACTCGTTCCCTTGTGCTCCTCCGTTTGCTACGTTTGGTACAATGTCGTCCAAATGCATCAAAAACAGCTGCGAAACAAGAAAAGAATTTCCGATGTAGCGTCGCATCTAAATGTAACATTATAACATTATCCTAATCGAAAATCGAGCGATCGCTATCGACCGTACCTTATGAAAAGGAACGTTGGCTCCGTCGGACGTTCCTTGGATTTCCCTAAGGTAACCGGGAAATTGCTGTTGTACGCAGCTCAGAGTTTCCTGGTAAATCTTGTTGCCAACAGCGGTCTCGTAAAGCGGTAAGTACGTTTCATTGAGCGGTCGATATACGTTAACGTACCGTTGAATCAATCCGGAAAATGTACGGCCCTAATGGGAAAAGATATGTTTACGTTTCTCTTGTTAATAGCTCGCGTTCCAAAACTCGTTCCTCGTTATATCGAGTATCGAGTATCGACTATCGAGTCGATCATCGATTCAATGTGCCGAAAACGAAATCAAGTGGCGCGGGAGTGTTGCGTTGGCCGAAGCCCCTTCAGCGAAAACGCGAGAAACCTGTTGCTAGAAAAACTTGCTATATATCATGTTACCGAACAACTAATACACAACCGTATGGAGTCATGTATTATATAACTAACGTTGCGCAACGTATTCAATCTCTTGGAAACAAGGTGCGAGAACGATTCGCAGCTCATGTATCTCGATCTCTCGTTGCGACTCTACTCTACTTTACTCTTTATTTCCTCTCTTTTTCCTTCTTTAGCTTCCCTCGATCCTCCATATGTATGTACGTATGTATGTACGCGCGAAAAAATCAATCGTTCGCGTAGAATCACATTTCAAGAGTCCTTATTAAATGAATGATCGAAAAGTGAGAAATCCGAACTGGTTACCTCGAGCATGAGATTGAAATTGAAAAGTTGCCGGTTACGCGTTTCAGTTGATTATATGTACATACATACCTACGTCTAGTTAAGAAAGTAAACAGACGGGATGTAATTTACAAATTTAGACACACTTTGCATTCGTCTTATCTCCAAAGTAGTCGATTTCCTTTGGAACAGAGTGGCGGAATCGATCGTGAAATCGTTTGTAAATCAAATAAGAATCGGTAAGAGCTGCTCGAAATCCTGCCCGTTAATTATGTAATTTCTCACAATCAAATATACATATACATATATGTATGTATAGGTATGTACGTCGTATAGTGGTACTCGTAACAGACGACTCACGAGTATTCGACGACAACGTTTAAACGGATCTAATTAAAAAAATTGAATTCTTACGATATCGAAGCCAATGTCGTAATGAGTGCCTCTGGTATGAATTACGGGAACTGTCTGCCTCCTCCCAATATTCTTCGACTCGATCATGTTCTCGGAAGAATATTCCAGCGTAGTCATACTTTGATCAACCATCCTCGTCTGTTTCGAATTACAGTAGATAAATTTATCGTTAACGAGAGCAGTTGCCGTTACAACTACACAGAATTTCGCTAATATTTCGCTACACGCGGCGTTTACTCGTTGCCGTTATCTTTTCCACTTGTCCTTTTCTCTCAAACATGATTCAAATGCGGTTCGATACGTCGCAACGATACGTTTATACATCTTGTTCTTTGATATCGTCAAAAATCCCCCCATCCCCCACCCTCTGCCGTCGCTCGCTCGCTCGCTTGCTCGGTATCTCTCTTCCTCTCTTTGTTTAGGCACACGCATGTCGTTGCGCGCGCTAGAAAATACAAAAATCATCACCGACGATAACTCGCGATCCCATACATTACAAGATGCCCAACAACACACGGAATTAATGATACGAACGATACGATTCCTTTTTAAATACATACAGCGACCAGTGTATTGTTTCGACTACTTTCTTTCAATTTTATGTCGTATATTTAACTCGTATACGACGCATTAATATTTAGTCAAAACTCACGAATCTCGAACAAACAGAAGGACATTGTAATTCGTATCTCGATACGTGAAACGCGAGTGAAAAATCACAGAAAGTGGACGATGCCGTGCGAAGAGCGCGATTCGGATTCGAATTCGAATTCGAATTCGAATTCGGCAAACATACCTGCGGTTACTTGGACGCGTGAATCTTTCACTCTTTTAACGCGACGGTTTTACGCTTTTCGTGTGAATAGGTTGCACGTGTCGCGATATCAACTATCCAAATATGAACATTTATAACAAAAAAAAAAAAGTAAAATAATTGGAAAGAAATAATCGTAGACGTGGTTGAAACCGCGATGAACGTCGCGCAACTGACGGTTCACGATCGGCGTCTCCGCTACGAACACTGTAAGTCTGTCTAATCTACCTTTTATCGACTTCCATCGATTAGCCGAGTTGTGCGACATAGATAGTCGCGAGTCACCTCCAGGGGGAAAGAATTACCTGACCTTCCGTTTAGAAATGTATTGTACTTGCACATCTAAGCACACTAATACATCTAAATGTATTTACCATTACCACCAGCAATCGCGTGACCGCCATGCGAACCCTTATCTTTCTTTCAAACATCGTATTCGTTCCGATTCGATATACTGTATGTATAAGCATATGCATCTATCGATCGAATCGTCTCGAATCGAACATTGTGTCGTTCGGTCATCAGCAGTTGACGTTCAAAGAAATCTACGATGCAAAGTAAGGGATATCATAGCTCCATTCTCGGTCAGCTGATATATTTAATCAAATGAAAACAGCAAGAAACTCGTCGAAAGCAAAAAGTAATTTATTATTCCTAACGATGGGATTTTGACTCGTTAGCCATTTTTATGATTGAAAATCATTTTATTTTTGAAACAAGGGGAGGGTG
>NC_071977.1:32983818-33000467 GCF_026283585.1 Hylaeus volcanicus
TCTGATTATGTCGAAATGGCTGAAAACAAATTATATATATATATATACGTCGATAATCGAGGCCGTTTTCTCTCGACAAACGCGTTTGCATGGCGCCCCTTGATCCTCGATAAGAATCAGGCTGCAATTACTACCACATTTTCTCCCGTTTTTATCGAAACATCTGTCGCCTAATTCGTAGGCTCGATCTTTTCACTAGGTCTCTCCTACGTATATCATACAACGCATCGTTTTCTTTTTCTTTTCCACTTAATCGATTCGTGATATCCTATTAATTACGATATATGTATAAAAATACGACATGTGAAACTATTACAAAAATAACGATATTCTCCAAGACGCCAAATTTGAATTTCGTCGGAATTTTAATTTAACGCGACGTAACATCGGTCAAATATTACGATACGATACGATATTAACTGCCTCGTGAAATCCCACGATCTATGAATAAATAAAAACAGTACGGTATACCACGATCTTTCGTAGGTAAACTATCGAAACTCTAAAGGAAAACGTACATCGTGCAGTCAATAATATTATACGTTTTGTCGTCTTGTAGACTAAATTTTATCTTTATCGGGACGGGAAAGCGGAAACAAATAAATTTAAATATCAATGCTGACCGCGTTATCGCATTAACGCAATTATAATGCGATAACGATACAGCTTCGTCTGTTCCTTTTTCAAAACGGACCCATCATCTTTTCCTACCTCTGCATATGAATATACATACATCTTTTACGATTAATCAAGTCGAGATTTAAACGTTCAATATTTACATTAAAATTGTGTCACGCGTCGCGTGTATTTGCACGTACGTACACATATTATACGTATCTATATGTTATCTACCGTCTCCTTTACGAATCGCAAACACTATCGCTATCGATAATCAACGATCTTCTCTTGTCTGTTAGTTATTCCAGATGTAGGCACGCAATTACGATCGCGTAATCTTACATCTGTTTTTGTTGCGTTCCGTTAAAGGAAACTTAGCTGCAGCTGCTCGGATTGTCAGTCCATCGACGATACCTGCTACTCATACTTTGTCCTTTCTAACAATTTCTGAAACACTGTTTTCTGTCATTTCTTTTTACCACATCAATTTTCTATTTGTACCTTGACAAGGAACGTAACGGAGCCAACGAAATACCCCAAACAAGGCGAAGGCAGGTGACAAAAAAAAAAAATATATATATATATATATATAGCCAAATATAATTACGTGTCGAGACACGGATACGATGAAACCCCGTATAAGCTCCACAACGCATCATCAGCCATTCTTTTGGCTTCCCAACGCGTATATATGGCGACTGTAAACGGATAGAAACGGGAGCTCGTGTCTCTTTTACGGATTCCTTGATAAGAACCTTTACCGATTTCGTTCTCACGTGTTACACAAAGACCAAACAACAGTTTGCCAAACTAACAAACCATCAAATATAAAACATTGGAAATGTTTCAATCATTTCACCTGCTATTTTAACCTTAACGTTCCATCTGTAAGAGGTACCAAATATACTAGGATTACGCGAATCTGTTTCTCGAAACAAACTATGAAACATCAAAATTGCCTTATTATTATCTAACAATTTATTCGTATGTATATATATATATATGTGTGTGTATACATGTACATATATTATACACACACGCACACATACATATCGTAAGTTATCTGTGTGTATGTACATATTTGGGAGTTTGTATGCAATGTTTAAACGTACTTTACAGACCACATACATACTTGATAATTTATCGTATGATCCTTTTTACTTTTAATCAACTTGAAAAACCGTCGAACCGTCGAAAACACTCTTTTTCTCTTCTTAACCTATCGCGCTCCTGTCCGCTGTCATCAAAATTAACACACTGTGCACGCTGACGCTACATTTTTGGTAATAAAAATTTTGTTGTACAACTAAAAAAAACTAGAACCGGCTGCAAACAATTAAAATGATATGTATTCCCGTTGATCGGAGAAAGATACCCCTTAAGATTAAACAAAATAATAATAGAGAATTCTTGTTACTCGTATGTAATTTTTCTCATAAAAGGATCGAGAGGATTTTTCGCTAGGATCCTATTGAAAAAATAAAAGCGATTCAAAGGGAGAAGAATCAAGTATCGTTCGATAACGGGTTAAAAGTGTGTTGGTCTCTGGTTTTACGAGAATGTGTCGTTCACTCCGAGTGCTATGTATCGTGTAATTTACTGTCATCTTAAAGACATTCTCCGATGACGCATCGTCGAGGTGGCCAGAATATCACAACGTTGATTCCTTAGAGGCGTGTACGTTTGACAATAGCTCAGTCTTGTAGAAGAAAGTTAGTCTCTCGAACGTCGATGAATAAAAGTGTCATCGATTAGAAAAATATCCTGTCAACAAGTGTCGAGCATTAACTCCCTCCTCGTAGGAACGAAAAGACTGAAATCCCGAGAACATCCAGTTTTATCCGGTAGAGAGGTCGTTACGCGACTCAACACGCGGCCGCATGTTTCGCTCTTTGAGCAGCTATTCGTTCGCTTCTTCTTAAAGTAGGCGGAGGTGATTCCGCGTCGCTTTCCTCTTCCGAATTGGAGTCGTCGAGGCTAGTTTTCCCAGCGTATCGCCAGCGTACAATCGCACCATCCCACTGAAATCCCAATTACGTGTATATTTATGGAAACGATGCGATTTATCGTATTTTCCATGCCTAATACTTACAGACGTAGAGACGATCTCTTGATGAAACGGATGCCAACTAACGTCGCGTACGCATGCTTTGTGTCCCGTCAAAGTACTGACTATCCTACCCGTTAATACGTCGTATACTGAAATCAGTATAGCAACTAGTAAACATACACACACACACGCGCGCGCGCGCGCGCGCGTATATATATTCTTTATAAGAAAATTATTAAGAAAAATTAGAACCTACTTATTACTCGTCCGGCAGCACATCCCGTGTATATATATCTTTGACCGGTAATGGAGGAAGGAGAAAAGTGACATCGTATCAGAGACTGAAGCACCGAGTGACCACGATAGGTCATAACGCTGGTGTCACCTTCCAACATAGTTCTCGCTTTGTAGACTGTAACAAAAAAACGAAAAAATGAAATTACGAAATTACGAAATTTCGAAAAATGCTCGATCGATCGTTACTTACGTCGTTTCGGTACACGTTGCCATCGGTAATCCCAGTTTTGATTCGCAACAGCCTTGCGTGTATTCAATTCACCGTTATGATCAGAGAATGCACGAACATCCCATAGTTTGATAGTTTGGTCTTTACTGTTGGTGATGAGATATCGACCGTCGCCACGTGGATCGATATACGTTATACCATCCATGTGACCAGCCAATACTCCAACCGGATGTGGATCGCTTTCATTTAACGTTCTTCTGTCCCAGACCTGAATAAACAAAAAAATGTCAATAAATTGCTAGGGAAACGAAATAAAAGTGTGCATAAGTGCGTTGTTGGTAGAGAGCGAAACGAGGCGGAGGCAAGGCAAAAAAAAGAAGGAAAAGAATAAAAAGCGTTTATACAGGTGAGAAAAGAAAGAAGAAAATACCTTACAGAGGCCATCGTCACCAGCACTATATAAAATTTGGGAGGTATTATCAGCAAAAGCAACTGTATTTACGTCGTTGTCGTGACCTTCGATCTAAAAATGAACAAGCACCAAGTAATAAGTATATAAAATGAATGGAAAAACATTCTATACAAACCCTAAAGGCACGCTGTTGACATTCTCTGTCGTAGACGTACAGGTAACCGTCGTTCGCCCCACCCAAAATTTCTCGCCCATCGCTAGAAAATACAAGAGAAAATACGCAAAACCTTCGATCCTCGGGACACAGCGGCAACGATTCTTGTACCTCCGATTCCCCGTAAACTGTACACAGATGTACTGAAAAGGAAGAATAAGTGGTGTATCGTCGGACGGTATCTGCGATTAACGGACAAGTTTTCTTGATGGATAAACCGTACTTACAATATTCCGACCAACTCGAATAAACGATATAATTGCCATCGGGGCTAAACGCTGTATCTAAAATACTCCAGCCAACGTCTCGTGCAGGAATCGTTTTAAATCTTACAAAATCTCCGTTATGCGTCTGATAAAGACGCAGAAATTTATCTGTAAAAAAAAATTGTATCTCACTACTACGTATAAAAGATACAAAGCATATACAAGGGTACCGGGAAACTTACCTTGACTAGCAGTCAAGAAAAATCTTCCATCTTTGGAGTAAGAACCACAAAATGCTTTGGCGTTATATCTAGCTACCGGTTGCAGGGTATTGGGCAGAAAATTACTACTTATTCTGCATCTTTCTCCCGTACTGAAACCAAGACCTAAAGCTCTTCTTTGAATCATCGACGTCACGGAGAGGTTAGATTTATCAATGTCGTTAATAAATCCAGACGCTAGTTTGGTGGCGAGACTTATTTCACTTTTCTAAAAAAAAAAACACACCACGTAAAACTATAGCCGCGAGCAATCGTGTCGCGTATAAAAAAATAACGAACATCTAGCCTGGACGTGTTCGGCAAAGATGTGATTCTCGGCGGCTGTGAATTCGCGGCATATTCTTCGTCCGAGTCATCGTGATCCGAGGATATGATGTGCAGTTGGCCGCTGCAACGATGGAACGAAAAGAGTTATACTCTCGATTCCTGTGGAAGTCGAAGAGATGGATCGAGAAGGTTAGGAGTTTTGTACGAGCTTGGAAGACTAACGTAAGACGGATCAGAGATATCAATGAATTTGTTTCGGAGAAGACGGCGAAACGAGCACGAAACGAACAATCGTTCCAAGAGAAGGAAACAGTTTGCTTGGAGAATTCAAGTTGATGTATTCGCTCGGTGCATATACGTAGAGAGGTTAGAATTCTTCTCCTCTTTTTCTTCCCGTCGAATTTCGTTGAACGAACGTGTGTAGAAATATATAATATATAGATACGGATACAGATCGTATAGAGAAAATCCGAATCGGATCAGAGAAAAGGTCCTACTCTTAAACGATGTTCAATTTTTCGTCAAGGAAATAACAATCGACCAACCTGCGTATCAAATATTGCAAGACAGCGGCAAGCCCTGGATCATGTTCGATGTCCATAGTCCGCGAATTAATGCCTCCCATGCAGCGAACAAACGAATCTTATTTACTGTCTAAAATCAAACAAGGAAAACGTCCGAGGGTTGAATGGCGTAGCGTAGCGAGACTACGACTATGACAGTTGAAACAGAGGCGATGACAGAAACGAAGACTGCGCCAGAGAAGTTGACGTACAGGCAGGCAAGGGGAGAGGAACCTGAACGAAGATACGTAAATCTTCCTTTTATGGCACGTGGAAAAAGTTCTCATCGAGAAAATTGTAACAGATCGAAGGTGCGATTGTAGCGATAGTGCGGCGTTTATAATAAACACGTCCACGAGAGAGCGAGAGCGAGAAGGAGAAAATGAGCGTTGACGTTGCGGTGGAGGGGATGTCTATGGGAACTGGGAAGGGATAGGATAGCGACGGTGACTGAATGTGTGACGTGACATTCCGTTTGTGTGGACGAGGAGCGCATAGAATGGATGTGTTATCGTTGTTGCGTTGAATCTCGAAATTGGAAAAATGGAAAAGTAAATGAAAACGCCACGTATAGGTATAATAATAAAAGCAAACGTAAAGCAATGTTTATTGCTTTTTGCAACCGAATTTGTTGATTATTTATTTTCTAATAAATGATAGGGATAATCGATCCTGTAATTGTTTATCGACCAATCGTAAACTCGATCGTCGCCAAGTTGTTTTTCTTGCGCGTAAATAAGGCGCAGGATGTAATCGGCTGACGAAGTAACGGTATGGTCTATTTTCATTTTCTCCTATTTATTCGCAGCCCCTCTCTGACTCGCGCACGCACATTTTCTCCCCATTTTTATAGTCGCCATGTCTTTCATCTTACGGCTTACAGCTTTACAAGTTAGTCGGTTGTCCCTACTTTCGGTCATGGTCATACTCGGTCCATCAGGTATATGCGCGTTATATGTATGTATACGCGGTTTCCCAGGCCAGTGGGTTGGGATCGGGTCGGGTCCGGAGCTGAAGCCGAGGTCAAAACCGTAGTCAAAGCTGTAGCCAGGAGCCGGAACCAGGGCTCACGCATGCGTGGTTGTTGAACTAGTTGATCGCAAATTTCTCGCATCGATGACAACAACGGTACTTTGTATGTCAACAATGACGCGTCATCGCGTCGAGAACGTTGAAATGAAAGTCGTCGAGCAATATGTTGGATATCGTATTTAAATGACTGGATGATTCGGTAAAATGTAACGTCGATCGAATAGATAAGCTACCGTCAATTTGAAATAGCGCCATCTAACGTTTTAGCTTCGTGATAGCTAGAAGGTAAGTATCCGAGAAAAAGATGGGGTTGCATTTGGAGGGTCATACTCCCCTGAAACGGCAAGAATTATCGGAACAGGACCCGAGAAAATCCCAGGAGGAGAGTAAGCAGCGATGGTTGTCGAGAGGACAGAGGACAGAGAGGAACGTCGCAATTTGTATAGACGGTAGATTCGGTTCGGTTCGGTGCGGTGCGGTGCGGTGCGGTGCGGTGCGGTGTTGCCGTGTTGCCATGTTGTAATCGTGCATCAATTCACGTTCGGCCGTTCCTTTGGATTTCTCGCGCGTTCCTGAACGGCGCGCGCGTTCTCCGAGCTACCGCAGACTATCCTTGGCGCACACAACCCTTCTTTCGGGTTGTTCGTGCTGCATATAGTGCTGCTATTACGCGAGAGGTATACGATACGCGTTATCGTCCGCAACAGGTGAGCCATTCTTCGATTTCAACAGCATTCGTTCTTTTCGCGTTCTGAATTCATGTTTTTCTCTATTCTCGTCTCATTTATTCCAATAGTCCGCGTTCGTTAACACATTAGTTTAGATGGTCTTTTCGAGCAAGTTCCTGACAAATTGGACTAAACACGAATCGATCGAGTTTCTCCGGCGCAGGATGCGTTAAACTGTTATCGAGCATAGCTCCTCAGTTCCATTCCTTGGATGGACCTTGAACGATATCTCGAGATGACCGACGTTATCGTTTCTTTAACCATTTGAAAATCCTTAAGTTTGCTTAAAGGATTAACTCGTTGGAATGTTCGCATAAAAATTTGCCAGTTATTTAATTCGTATAATAGAAAGGTTTAGAGGTTTGTTGTACGTTGGAACGGGGCAGGCATTTGCGCGTTCGTTTGTTCGTCCGTTCGTCCGTTGGTCCGTTTGTTCCAACGAGCGTCTTCCTCATCTCGATATGCTCGACAAGTGGTCGAATTTAAGCTTGACAGGAACAGAAACAGAAATAGGAACGAATGGAGCGTTTTACGAGTGTAACAACCGTTCAGATTTCGAGATATCTCTTGAAAATTTTAACGCGAATTGAAACTTTATCCGGATTCAATCTCCATCTATCCAGTTGAATAAAATACAATCGTAAAGAAATGATCGTACGTACGACACACCGTTGCGCGTATGTTTGCGTTGCCATATGGTACGGAGGTACGAATAAAAATCGGTAAAGAAAAGTATCTACATATGTATTTATAAGAGACGGAAGGAGATGTGAAAAAGAAAAGTTTAAGCAGTATTTAACAACGATCGATGTCGGCACGAGGTAAAATGATTTCGAAGGTTCGTCTAGGTACTAGATCGTTTTGTTTCCGCAGGTGTGCTCAGCGAATAGCTTAAAAGCGATCGTAGAAAGAGGAAAGGAACGATAATCGAGGTACGCAAGGAACAAGAGCGGTAGGAAGTGTACTATACATAGACATAGATATAAAGGTACACGTGCACGGTATATACGGACACATTCGATCGAAGGTGATCGACTGAACGGTCAGGATTAACGTTTTCAGATTTTCTCGTTATGTTTGCCAAGTCGAAACGGACCAACGAAATACCGAATGTTCTACTGACGGATCCGTTGCAAAATTTATACGACGTAGGAAAACAGTCGGCCACAGCTGGTCCGGAGAACGCGTGGCGTATATACGATGGACGCAGGAAAGCGGACGGAAAGGTGAGATCGGTAACGCGATACGTTGTAGCTGCATACATGTGTAGATACGGTAGTCGGTCTCTCGATACGTTTATCAACTTATCAACCGATTCGTTGGATCGATTGCAGGAAATATCGATATTTTTATTCGACAAAAGATCGGTCGAAAAGCCTAATAAACTTAAGCGTAAAAAAGTAAGCGTGACGGACATTTTAAGATATGGACTACAACAACTGGAAAGTTTCCCTCATCCAAAAATCCTTCAGGTTAGAGTTAGGCTCGAATGTCTCACGTTTTAAACGTGATTTCGTGATTTCACGATTTAAATCGTTATTTTTTCTTTAATCGCAGGTATACAAAGTAAACGAATACATGAGTACTTTGGCTTTCGCTTCGGAGCCAGTGTTGGCAAGTCTTGCCAATGTTTTGGCCTATCAAGAGCAGCAGCAACACATAAATGCTCAAACGAGACAAGTTTCTTCGAGCAGCAGTCGTGCCGCCTACGCGAAAGATTACAATTTGTTAGATATCGAGATCAAGTATGGTCTATTGCAGGTAAGAGGGTTACATATCGATTTAATTATCGTCTTTGATTCGATCACCTCTGGTTCTTTCGATCGGTATATTTACTACCGTGATCAATAAATGCCAACACTTTTTCATTTAAATTGCGTAGGCTTATCGAAAGGATTTAATTTCTTTTTTCTTTTTGTTAGTTTGGTAGCACTCTGTGAGACATCTGTGTCAAACTGTATGTTGAAATGTGCAATAGTCGTTGAGATTCGTTTGTTTCTTTTAATCCAAAAAGGTGTTTCTTAGTGGCATTTCAGAATGTATCAAAGAATTCAGCAAACAATTTGTTTGATATTTTGCTAGAAAAATGGAATTTTGAAGAGTCTTGGTATTTTTTTATGACAATAGTATACATATCCGTATCTCTGTTAACTTTGTCTGTTCGCTTTAGATTACCGAGGCCCTGCTATTTCTGCACGGAGTTTCAAAAATTCTCCATAGAAATGTTTGCCCTGCAAGTATCATGATCACCAAGACCGGTACATGGAAGTTGGCCGGCTTTGAATTTTTTGGTGAGTCGTCCATTATTTTTCGTTTCGATTCTCGATTCGTCGCGTCACGTCGTGTTCTATCGATTATTTCGTTTGTTTCTTTGTACCTGTTTGTAGAAAAATTCGGCGATGGTTTTCTATCATTGCAACCATGGAGCAGTAACGTGCCAAAAATGGCACAGCCGAATCTCGACTATATAGGTAAGCATATATCGTAGACCACGATGCTGTCGGTATTGGCAAAGTTTGGAAAGCAAGCGTTTCTTGTAAGAAAGAAATGATGGTGTCGTGATCGTAGCTCCCGAGATTCAGCAAAAGAAGGTGGGAAGCGTTTACAGCGACATGTACAGTTTCGGCATGACTATATGCGCGATTTTCAACCAGGGACGGCCGCTTGTCCAAGCAAATAACAGTTGTTCAGAGTATCTGAAGCAGATTGAGCAGGTTTGTTTGCAGGTTTTGTTTTCGTGTGGTTGCGAAAGAAATGTTCTCGGTGGAAACACGGTTGTTTCCAAGAGTTGCGTTATCTCTTTCGCTTTCGCATTCGCTTTCGCATTCGCATTCGCATTCGCGTTCGCATTCGCGTTCGCGTTCGCGTTCGCTTTCGCTTTCGCTTTCGCTTTCGCTTTCGCTTTCGCTTTCGTGGTCCCAAAGGGGTATTTTTGGTTCTGTTGCACCGCAGCTCAAGGAAAAAGTCGCCGCGATCTTGCCCGTGATTCCGCTTCCTCTACAGGACGCCGTTACGCATCTATTGGACGTCGATCCAGATAATCGGCCTATAGCGCAGGTTTTATCGATGATTAAATATTTTCAGTACGTAAAGGTTACTTGAAAAACGAATGTTTGCAATCCGGTAAGACTTTGATTATTTTTCAGAGACCCTCCGGTCCACGCACTACAATTTCTCGACATAAGTAAGATGAAAGACGTGGTTCAAAAAGAGCATTTCTACACAACTACCCTAATGGAAATCTTGCCCTATACCCCAAAGGTAATCGCGACGCGATAGACATATCACAGATATCGATACGTATGTAGACGTGTATATCGAAAAGTACGAAAGTTGATCCATCGATCCATCGATCCACCGGATCGGAACATTTAACGGCTCGCAAATAAACAGCTTTCGTAGTTGTCGCGATACGCGCGTGGTACCTAGATCGATCCACGTGTTTAAACATCCACAGAAATTGTGGTATCAACATATTTGGACGTATTTACAAAACGAATTGGAAGGACAAGAAGTCCAATCCGCGGTACTACAACCTGTGCTGTACATCGTCCAGAACAGTACTCAAGAGGAGTACGATCGGATCTTATTTCCAACGTTGCGGTAAGCGTACCGTCTACGTGTCTCTATGTACTTATTTGTAGCTATCGTAAGCTCGTGAGTTTGGAAAGTGGAAAGCGCGTATCGTTTCTACGTACTTGTTTAGTTACGGTTGCACGCTTGCGTAACGAGATTTGTCGTAGGTTACTTTTGGCGAATCGCAAAACGATTCAAGGAACGGTAACGCTGTTGGAAAAATTGCATCTGATATTGAATAAAACTCCTCGAGAATACGTGCAGAAGGAAGTATTACCAATGTTGTATACGTCTTTTGAGAATTCAACAATTCAGGTGCAGGTGCGTGGATAACGTAACGATAAAGAATCAAAAATACTTGATATACGAAAGAATAGCGTAATTTCTGTTTCGCAGACAGCGGCGTTCGTAGCTGTGTCGAACGTGACTCAGTACATAGAGGACGACGCCATTCGAAATATAATACTGCCGAAATTAGTTGTAGCCTTTCAGAAAAGTACCATAGATTGTCTGACACTTTTGAACGTGATTCCTTGCATTTTAAGTCGCTTGGAAAAGCAAAAAGTCATAGATTGCATTTTACCGATATTGTTTAACGTGAAGTTACAAGATCCTGAGGTGATTGTACAGGTTGTAAGTGAGTATACGTATATGTATATGTATATGTATGTATATACGACGCTATACATACAAATGGTACAATGTAATAAAGTACTCGCATCTATGAGATTTTCGTTTCGTTTCGTTTCGTTTCGTTTCGTTTCGTTTTGTTCGTCACTTTTATTAACAACTAATCGATCGATAATAACGGTAATAACGATGGTTATTTGACATTTTGGCAGAAATTTACAGATTAATGTTAACCGATAAAAAGTATGGGCTATCGGTGAGTTGGATGGCAACTCGGGCAATGCCGAGTTTGTTACCTCAAACAATCAACCTTGCGTTAAATCTCGAGCAATTCGAGTTGCTGTTGAAAGTGTTGCAGGATATGCTTTGTCTTATAGAGAGGTGAACTTGTTTAATTGTTTTCGATGAAAAATATTACGAAATCTGGTTCGGTAACGATCACACTTTTTTTTTCACACTTTTTTCCTTTCATTAAACAGACATCAAAGAACTCACTTGACTTTAGATAATTTGGAAAGACATCATCATCGCAACTTGCGACATCAATATAGTACGGATAACGTACACGTGCCGCCTTTTAATATACCGAATCTACGCATAGAACAGCGTAAAACCTCTTCCGCCGAAGATATGGCCAGGAAGAGTAGTATCGGTAAGACGAATTATCGGCTTTCGTTGGTCTCGATGAATTTTCATGAATCGTTAAACATGGGTGGTCTTATTCGTTGTACAGATTCCATATCGATGACAGCTTCGGCCGAGAATATGGCGAGAAAGAATTCGATAAGTGGCATGTTTTGGTGGTCCGCGTCAAACAACGACAGTAACTTTCTCCGAGTAGCGAATGTTTTTCCAAACAGACGTCTATCGGACAATACTCTGATGGCACCGAAAATACGAGTAGCACCGTCGTGTGCAAGTTCGCCTGGTGGCACACCGGCTGGAACCTTGGCGTTCCGGCGTCACTCGAGTACCGGTTCTCAAGATCGTCGGGGATCGAGTATAAATTTATCTCCTCCCACGGTATAGTACTTGGCCTTTGTTCTAGCAATATTTTTCTCCAAAAACTGCAACAACTTCTTTTTTCATTTTTCATTTTTCATTTTTGCATGTTTTCTTATCGATTATACTCGACCCTTTCGATACGGTTCTTTCTCTGACCGAGAACGACCATCGATCGAATATACGTACGTAATTTCCATATGGAAAGGGTTAAATGTCGCGTGTTTACTTGTCGATACGTATACATATGTGGAATCAATGAAAGTGGATAAAGTTTGATAAAAAGATAACAATTGAATAGGTTACTACGGGATATGGTGGTACGCCTGTATGGTTTGCTCGTTAAGCTTTCTCTTTTCGAAACGATTCTGGGATCCTACATATGTATACATATGTACGTACATATAATAGCTACGTATAATAGCTACGCGGTAGTGGATTAAACGATAAGTAAAACGGAATAAACAATATGTGTGTGAATTCGATAGGGTGGTGGCATGCCGATCACCAGCACCAGCGTTCCCCATTTGCTCAATTCAAGTATGAACAGTATACGAAGCTCGAGACGTCCATCCGTCTCCTCGACGTCCTCCCAGCAGGGCGCCGGGCTGCTTCAACAGGTCGGAACATTCGGAACGAGCATGGTAAGACAACAACCCCCAATCTGCCTCAACCTCAATGGACCACCATTACAACCACCAACACTTTGTCCATTACTCCAGCTACCGGGACAGCCTTCCCACTGACCCTTCGTTAAAGTGTAAGGATATTCACTAGCTTATCCATCGTCGCCGCGCGTCGTGTTCTTTTTCTTTCTTTTTTCTTTTTTACCCTTTCGTCCTAGATCTTGGCAATATCGTAATCTACTATCGCTACCTAGAATGCAGAAAATATTGGTCAGTCTTTATTCGGCAATCGCAAATGTATCTGATGGTAAGGCGGAGAACAATGCAGAGACAAAAGATTAAGGTTTCCGGAATAGAGAAACGTTACACCGTGGAGGCGGCCGTTTCGATTACGTGGACGGCCAAATATTTTCTCTTTCACGCTTAGTTGTTACAGTCTTTTTCTTTTTCTTAATAAACTATCATTTATAAATATTTGTTTTCCTTCTCTTTTTTTTTCTTTTATACCCGTTGGATGATTTCGTTAATGCGTTCCGTTGAAATTGTCATCGGGACGAGAATTTCCACGGATCGACGCGCGTTGGTTATCATTTCGGAGATACAACGATAACATACTCCTCTAGCTTTTACCGCAACTCTTCCTTCCTTCGTTACTTGCCGACTATCACACTACGTAATCCAAGTACACGATACCTCTTTAAATTTTAAATCGACCAATGGATCGACATGATCGAAATACTCGATTCCTAGTATTTCTTTACACAAATTGTTTTCAACTTCCAAGCGTTAGTATTCTCCAGCGAGTAGACGCGAGTCGAGTCGAATCGATCGATCGAGAAGATGGATCGGTCGACGATGATTCGTGTGATTAATTGTTCGTGGATTCGGTGTTGAGCGTCAAGTAATTGTTGTTACGTTGCATCTCGTTACAGTACCAGTTTCTTAGACGTTAACGTGACCAGTTCGACGCCACTAAAACTTGATCCGAAATGACGGCGTATTTGTGATAATACTCGAAGAAAGCGACAAACGAAGAAACGAACAAAGAAGGAAAATACAAACTAGGACAATCCGTGTTTCCCGAGAGAGCACACGTAGCCTAAACATTCATCGATGAGAATGTTTCTCAACGAACAACACTTTTATATTCTTCGTTGGAGATCGAAGGTTTCTAGACATTATAAAATGGCCTAATCTCGATCGTAGCTCGTATCATTTCTACGTATCGACCACCGCTCTTCTATTCTATCGTACCAAGTATATACGAGAGAGTAGAGGCGTATCGTCCGCGTATTTCTATACGCATCGAAAGTATCGTTACATTACGTCCTTCCTATGCACACTTTCAAGTAATCGTAGCCTAATCAAAGATGAGGTTGGATCGGCGAGAACCTTTTCTTCTTTTTTCTGTTTCTGCGATAGTTTATTCGCAATCTCAGAACTTTATGTCAATTGTTGTGTACTACAAATGTTGCGTAAAAAAAAAAAAAAAAAAAAAAATAATAATAATTTCCTGTGAACGTAATCGCATAGCAGCAGCTATATAGCTCGAATGTAACTGTTACAGTGGGTTAAGTTGACGAGGTACGAGAATGACACGCGTTACATAAATGTAAACAAAACATCTGTTTTCCAATGTACTACACACCCACCGTACACCGAGTAAACATGGAAGAAGCAAGTTAAGGTTGAACAATGAGGGTTGAATACGATTACGAGTTGGATAGAATTATAAATGGGACGTAAATGTTTGTAACTCGTGATGAAAGTCTATCGATGTCTGTATAGTATACTTACATAGCGCGTATCTTGTGTCAACCATACATATCAAACGTACGCATTCCTAAGTACGCGTAATGGTGTACGCGAAGGGTATATACACCTGGCAACATTTGCGTTCCTCGAGCGACTTGTAAATTTTCCCCAATACGATAGAGATGTATGTATGCATGTATGTATGTATGTAGAATCGGTATTTAATATGTTTATGTGTGAAATTCGTCGGTGGTGCGTTGACGTGCATCAGCGTAAAAAGAAAAAGGGTTAGAAACGGGCTTATCGTTGGTTAGATGCAGAGAAAGAGAAATAAGCGGATAAGAGAACTCGAGCGGTTGTTTAATTCTCGAGAAGCTGTTGCAACGAATATCAATTTGTAAATTTCAATGCGATCTTGCGACGTTACCACGAGTATTATATTTTCATAATATACTATATATTTAATTTTCTTTACATAGGCTGGTGGGGCAATATTTCATATCGCGTACATACGGTTCGAAGAAAGGGTCGGGGAGGGGTGTTAACGTTTTTTTAAAATGTAGTAAATACGATCGATGGAACCGTTGCTCCGCAGGCATGCAACCTTACCAAGTCAAGTGTCCTTAAGGTTCGTTCTTGGAATTATCATCCATTATTTCGAATCACGAGCGTAAACAATCCTGGACAATCGTGGACAATCATTGAACTTTAGCGAGTGCTCGTTGACGGGTTTCGATTCGAGCCAGAAGTCTATGAAAATTCGATGGTTCGTCTTTTTCCTACATCACCGGTGTTATTTCGATCAATTTTTGTCTAACGATAAAAAGAAAATAAACGAAAAGTGTCTGGTGTCGATCGCCATCACCGTATCACCGACTCGATGGATCGTTGACACGTCGCGAGCCATTCGTTAATTTTCCTTTGCGGTCTGTTCGCGCATATCATGCAACTATGTACGTACCGCGCGCGAACAGGAGACGACAATCATTCTTTCGAAGCATCGATATCGATATCGAGCTTCGAGGGAACAACGCTTCTCTAATACGTACCTGCTAGATGGTAATTTCTACACTCGTATCTATGTAACTGTAGTTGTATCGTTTGTAATACCCAACAATGGGTTCGGCCATTATCATCGGCTCTTGCGACAAACAAATTTTTAAACGGCACCTCTGTCACTATTATTCTCTGTTGTATGTGTAATATCTCATATCCTAAGTGGAATAATTTTAACGAAACTATCAGAGCATGTTTAAAGCCTTATGGGAAAGAAAATCACGACCATCTTGGGTGCCCTGACTAGGTACGTGCAAAACTAGCGTACCCGTTAAAGTGTCATCGTCGTTGTCACTATCTCTCGTTGTTATGTTCCGTATTTGCATGTGGATCGATGAATCGTCGATAAATAATGTGCCGGATAGATTTATGTCACTCATACGTGTCGAAAGAATAAATGGAATTTCTTGTCACGATATTCGAATAATAGACTATATATAACAAATTTTTTTCTCTAGACTCTTGATCCAATTCTTCGATATTATCGGTAAAATTGTGTATTCATTTCTGAGCAGATACAATAAAAAAATAAAACAATAACAAAAACAATGAATCGTCGTAATGAATTAATTAATATTTATTTCCTTTCTTTTTTTTTATTTTTATTTTTATTTTTATTTTTAGTCTGCGAGAGTTATGACTGCGTGGGTTATGTCTGCGAGAGTTATGTCTGCGAGGGTTATGTCTGCGTGGTTTATGTCTGCGTGGGTTGTGTCTGCGAGAGTTGTGTCTGCGAGAGTTATGACTGCGTGGGTTATGTCTGCGAGAGTTACGACTGCGTGGGTTATGTCTGCGAGAGTTATGTCTGCGAGGGTTATGTCTGCGAGGGTTATGTCTGCGAGGGTTATGTCTGCATGGTTTATGTAGATTATCAACTACGTATAAGGTGCCCCAACAATACATAATAACACTGTTAACGCATATAACAATATGTAAATATTTCAACATTTCCAGGCACATTTTATCATTAAACCGAGACCAGAGCCACTTATCGGAAACCCTTTACTTACTTGACATTCTTCCCACAGAACTATGACTATTCATAGTTAAGGAATAGTTGACCTGCTTTCTCTGGAAATCTCCATTTCCATAAGCACACTTTACGGTACGGTTACGGTTTTCCCTGTGGGTCGGGGAACAGAATACGCCCACAGTAATCCCTGCTTG
>NC_071978.1:0-8737 GCF_026283585.1 Hylaeus volcanicus
AAAAAAAAAAGAGGCACTCCTTTTGCAGGCTTCTTCTCCTCTCATACAAGCTTCCGGGCACAATGTTGAGCACAAAAAAAAACTCCACTCCAAAAAGGAATATCCTCGATTGATATTTTCCAATCCGATAACCTCCGCTAACGCCTTCGATCACTTATCTTTCTCTTCTCTCTGCAAAATTAAAATTATGTTAGATTACTTTTCTTCTCTCATAAAGAAACCAACGATAGCAGTCCAAATAGCAACAACCACCTCGTTTTACATGCCACATCAGATAACCGGTCAAGATTTCTTCGCTCGTCTTTCGATTCTCCCTATTAAATATCAATTACGTTAGATAAGCCTAGAATCTTCGGGTGTTTATGAATAAATTAATGCTTACCGTAATCTTGGGAAAAGAATAACGCACGTTGTTTCCTTCTTACCGACAACCTAAAATAACAAGATTGAATGAGGCTCTGTCGCCTATGCTGCTGCCACTCCAGCTCGCGCTTGAGCGCTACCAAGCGCTACTCTTCTCAGAATGGGGAAAGTACATGTATGTACATGAATAGGTGACTTGGTATTTGTTCAAATGTTTTCCCGTAAGAAAAAAAAAAAAGAAAAAGAAAAGCCTATCGGGTGAAAAAAAAATTTACAAACGATCCAACTCTTCTTACTTCTTTCTCAATTTGTTAATCAAATTTATACCAGTGTTGTATATAGTGGAAGTAACAAAAAAGTGCAATTCATTGGACAAAGGATACATTTATTTTATATTTAAAAATACTTTTTACACGTTATTTGGATACCGATCAGACATTTATTTACGATACTAAACTCTTCTTAACCATAATCTATAGTTGTTTCTGTAGATTGCAGTTAATGTTACCTGTTACCTATTACAAATGTTAACTGTCGTACGATTGTTTGAAACATACCAGACATCGTTTCGGGAATCGAGTGTATTTCTATCGTAGCCATGGATATCTAATGTTCTAATACTTGGCTTCCGAGTAGAATTTAAAATAAAAATACTGTGCGTACCTAGAAAAAAAAAGAAGAAAAAAAATGATGCGAGCTCGATATCGTATATTTATTTCATATATATACCGATTATCGACCAACGATGACGCGGCTCTGACTTTCTTCGCTATTACCCATCGGTTCTGTGCTCAACCTGAGCACCGCTAACATGTTTATTTATTTATTTATTTATTTATTTAAATGCATTAAAAGAGTAATACAGTAATACAATTAGCCATGATAAATACATATAAGTGATGTACTAAAATGGATTTTTGACCGATATTGGTTCGGGTAGAGGTCTGGGATGCAGACCTTAAGACCAATACAGGTCGTGTTGTGCGATTAAACGATACGCAAAAAAAAAAAAAATGAAAGCAGAACGTCGACGACTTATAGTTTTTTAAGACTATTCGTAGCGTGGGTAAGACGGAAAGTAAGATTTCTTCGTTCTACAATTGTGTTTGTATTCGGAATCATAATACAATGTAGTTCGATTTACGGTTAAAATGTACACGATATATCTATCTGTTTCTTTGTTTGATAAACTCAGGATTTCATAACTTATGAAGCTTGACAACATAAAATTATACGTTCAAAATATGTACAGATCGCTCTCGTGACAACCAACGTTTTTGACGCATTTACAATTTTATCGTCCATGTCATTGTGACGAACGAAACAATTAACGTCTACGTTGAAAACTGAAATTAGTGCATTTCTTCTTCTTCTTCTTCTGATTTCACCATCGAAACAAACAATGTTCAATGTTCTCTGTTGTATACATATTTTACTGCTTTCAATTTTCGGTTATAATTTCAAGGAGGAGCCGCCTCAAACTGTCGAGTCCTGTTAAAAAGCCACAATCAGGACCTTGGTGCACCATGGAAGTTGAGTTGCAGGCTACGCTCGAACCATGTACAAAACTTGTATGCGCAAAGTCGATCATCTTTACATCGACGCGTACCTCTTGATGTTTTTGTTTCATTTTTGATCGATAAGAACAGGATGTATACCTATTAACAAGAAATTGTTGTCATTAGCAACGATATAATACAGGGAGCTATCTTTTTAGACTCGTCGTTTAGTTCTCTTCCCCTTTCGAGACGCAATATTATTTAACAATCCTAACGTTAAGCCTACTTGTTTCACCTGTTTGTTATGATATCGTCGCAGTCGACTTCTTCTTCGATTGTTTCCTCGTTTTCGCACCAATGAAGCAATCGTTGCGCATGCCTTTGTCTCTTTAGTCCGTTATCCGGTCGAATTTCCGTGTCGGAACTAGTTTCCTCCGCGTTGTCTGAACCGTGTCCAAAAGAAAATTCGTCGTTCGAACTTTTATAAAGCATCCACTGTTCGTATATAGGAGACTGAAGCACTGTGTCGATTAAGCTGTCGCTAGATTCGACGAAAACAGTCTCCTCGCTGTTGGGATCGTGAGTTACCGACATAAAAGTTCTTATTATTAATAATGGTGTTTACTCGGTATTTATTTCTGTTAACCGAATAGAATATTAAGATGAAAACAAATGTACAGGATGCGTAAAAAGTTCATTTTCTCTTTTATAAATTTGAACGTTAACATTCTTTCAATAAATCAATATAATACGGTATTAGTAATTTCTAGTAAAACTAGATTCGATTGTAAACTTGGCTTGTATCTAGAGGCGTTGAGAATCTTTACCGGCTCGCGTTCTCCAGAAAATGCCCAGATGGAAAGGAAAAGGAAAACAAAGGAAAAGAAAAAGAAAGAAAGTATAGAAAAGAAATTGGTGTAATGAAATCTTTACGCAGCCTCTATCAGTAGATGCCGTATGATATAATGTATGACCTCTTACCGTCTAGCAATAACCCTTTAACTGCCCCGACCGTTGCGGGCATGCAGGCCCTGTAGGTCATATATTTTCGAATAAAAGAAAATGTTTATATCTCCAACATACAAGATGCAAAATAAATGGCGGGTTTTGTATGCAAGCCATAAATGGTGGTGCGTCGTCAAACAATCGCAACCAAGACCATAAACCCCTAATCAACGCCAACACCACCTAAACTATCATACTCTTACGTACCCCGGAAAAAAAATTAGTTTTAAGAAAACCTATCCTCCATTTACACTGTTTACAGGTTGAACAATTATTACGTCGTAAACATTCGTCAACTTTCCACGTTGGTACGTATGATACGAAATATATGTATTTCGCACGAGCAAAGTTGTATCCGGAGCTGTCTACCCAAGTTTCGTCCGATGACTTTGCTGCGTGGCGGTAACGTAGTCCGACGCTTAGTTACTCTTTGTGATTCAACAATGCGTGTCCGTTGGCGCGCCCTACCCCCGCAGGCCGTGGCGAGGTCACCGCCGCTCCTTCGGCGACAATGTACATTCCTCAGCCGTCAGTGTCTGGCGCGCGAGCCGCTGGCACACGGGATCTCGTGTGTACACGCGAGCATAACCCGTGGCAGCGAGTTTACGGACGGACGGACGTCGGATCGATCCGTGGTCGTGGAAGAGGGACGAGGCGGAGGGGTTGGACGTTTACGAAGAGCGAGGGAAAGCCGTATCTCTGAAGAAGGACGGAGATCCTTGCGCACGGTGCGCCGTCGCAACGCAGGACCGACGTCGGGATCAGTCGAAGCTCCTCGGTGGGGGGATGAATTTTCCATCTCCTTTCCACGAATCCACCCCCTCTGTCTGCCGCCCTTGTTCGCCATCCTTGCTTTCCACCGTGTCGGTTCATTCTTTCCCGTGTTTTCCACCCCTCTCGGTCTCTCTCTCTCTCTCTCTCTCTCTCTCTCTGTCTCTGTCTCTGTCTGTCTGTCTCCTTTTTTTTTTTAACGATTTAATGATCTAAACTCAAACAAGTAAGTGTAAGCAACTGTAGCAATTTTATAAAGATACCATCTTTTTTCCAAGAAATCCGCCATTTACTCTACATCGTATATGCTTTACTTCCATTTACTGCGAAATGCAAAAGTAACTAGCGTTAAATAATAGAAAGGAAATTGTCTCGAATTTATTGCGACGTCTGCGGGCTTGTATCTGTGCTTGTGGCACAAATAGACGTACAACTCATTCAAACTATGACATAATACATAATGTAACCGAGAAATGAGAGGGATTAGCCGATCGAATCGGATGATCCTGTATTCTTTTTTACGAAGAAATTAAAATTTGTATGTATTCCGATGCATCGTAAATGTATTTATTAAATTAAAATGCCTCTCGACTATTTCGTTTGATTTTTAATTGATAAATATATTTGCGTCAAATAACTTTCGTAGAGCTACGCTCTACGCATGAGCAACGATATACCTACGAAAGGATTTTGAAATCCACCACATTCAGCTCCGATCCTCCCCTAGGAAGAAACTGATCGGGCTCGATTAAGGGCTGGTATTGCCGCGCTTTATTATAGTTCAGCCGTAATAAAGAGCAGATTTCTAAAAAGTGACGGTACACAGAACAATATACATGCTTACATTAGGAAAGTATCGCACTGTCGGTTCGTTAATGTACCAACTCGAACAAGACGTAATCGTCGTTTTACGGGAGACGACCGAAATATACTACGTATATCGAACAATAACATAATCGCAATTACGATTTAACGATGCAGCGTCCGTGCAAACAATTTGTTTCCTTTTCTTTTCCTTTCCTAATTGAACATTCGATCCATAATTTCTATGAAAAATTACGTATATTCCTATCCATATGCAACGACCTAATTATTCGTAAATGATTATCTACTTCGTGAAAGGTAAAACATGTTCTCCTCCGATATTAGCTACTTGAAATAATGATTAAAACCATCTGATGAAATATTTAAAAAGGAGAAAAGAAAAAGGAAAAAGAATGAATATTACTAGTTGATACGCTAAAGTACCGATGGTGCGATATTTCCTCTAAAAAACCGAGTTTTAATGAAATGTGATTGAAATTAGCACCGAGTGTATTACAATTATCGTGACAACTAATGTTTCGTTCGTGATTAACTTTCCAATGTTCCGATACGTTATCTCGATATGTAAAAGTGCAACGAAGCTCGAAATAATCAAATTCCGTGAAACTTCATTTGCTCGTATGTATACGTATAACCGCTAGAAATTGAAATTCTACAAAGTTGGTAAAAAATTGGAAATATTTAACGAAATATTTAACTGTTTGTCAACAATTCTTGATGAAAATGTTCATCGGCCGATAAAGGAAAGAAAGAAAAAAAAAGAAAAACAAAGAAAAAGTTATTCACAAACCTTGGAGAATAAAAAGTGGCGGTACTTTTTGCCCCTCTCGCTGCTGCTTCGCCAAATCCTCTATGCAAAGCTGCTTGACTGATTTCCTCTTGAATCGAAAGATTGTATTCCGTCGAACAGTTACTCGAGTCACCATCGTAGCATGTTTCCGAACTATGAATTACGTCGTCGACGAAACTAGAATTCGTTGATTCTTCTTCCGCTTGTAAGACGGCGGATGGTGAGTGACCGAGTCCCGAAAAATTGTCCGCTTCATGTCCTTCGTAAACAACCAAAAGCGAACTGAAACATGTTTACTACGATTAATAACGATACATATATCGCGTATAAAGCATCGCGGTAAAATAGTCAAACTATTTATTCGAACAAACTTACCACGAATAAAATCGATAGCTACTTTGTCTTTCAACGGCTCGTCGTAGTTGTTCTAATTGGGGTACCACTTTTTCGATAACCAATTTCCGTAAACAAAAGCCATTGTGAAAAAACCGATATAACGCAGCTTTGAAACCTTCTTCATTCAATTCCCTGCCCCAGTATTTGTCTCTTTTAACGTAATGATTGGTGTCGGCTTGATAAACCTGCAAAATTGTTTATCGACATAAAGTTCTGCGTTATCGACACAAAGCAGATACGAACGAGCGGTACAAAGATGGTGGTGCAAAGCGGATGTGTTTATTTTTCTTGACACTGAACAAATTTAGAAGGAAAACAATAAAAAAAATATACATGTCGAATTGAGTAACCTCCTCCTTTTCAAAGTCGGTTAAAAAGAACAAAATGTACGCGTCGCAACGAGGATAACAACTGTACGCGAATGCAGTTACTGTGCGATATGCTGAAAATTCTTACGTAACACAACAATATGGCAAACCTGCATTCCACATAATCGGACACCTAAAGAGGCAGATGTACTGGCAGCACACTTTGCAATCTGGGTGCTACGTTTCTCTGCAGATGCATCGTCACCGTGCTGTCTGGTCCCCATTTTCAAATCCAATATACACGGATGAGTGTATCGTGATGTGAGATTCTCCAATAAAAGAAAATCTATTTGTATAATAAAATAATAAAACTACTTACATCCTTTGTCTTCAAAGTTTCTCGCGACTCAACTATTTCGGTTATCTACATAATTTTCGCTACTTTCGCTTTCCAACTGTTTCGAATATACTTGCAACTCTACCGTTACGACATTCGTTATACGTACACTGTCTGTTTGGTGTGCTATCCAAATGAATTCCTGACTTTGGTATTCCGGTCAAAGTATTCTCGCGATGAATTTTCATCCTAAAGAAATGAAAAAAGACTTTGCGTTAGAAATTATCGAGTCACTTGACCGTAGATACATGGTCCTTCCATGACGATCGATCGTAGGTCTCATCGTCCCATGTATCGCATAGAAATTTACCTAAGTACGTCGTCCTGCTTTCTTTTAGCTGAACCGTGTCCCTGTCTATTGTCTTGTTCTCTGAAGCTAGGGCTATAACGTTTATCCAATGTAACTTCGCCGCTATTCGAAGCTTGCATGACACCTTAAAAAGTGAAACAAAGATGAAACGATTGGTATTAGAAACAGAGAGAAAGAAAAAGTAGCTTACCTTTGAATTTTGGAACAAAGATTTGTATATCCTGCGGAATGTTTTGATAAAAGTCGAGTTCCCTGCAGTTTAACGGTTTGCAAATTGTATTCTGATTTAGTAAAAGCAACCTTGTATGTCCGCCGACCTATATAACATGATATAAAAAGAAAAAAGTTGAGTGAAACGAGTAAACGGTAAATATCGTAGTTTTAAAAATGAGCGATACGCACAGATGGTAACGATAATAACGAGGTATTTATACGCGAGAGTTGGTTAACCGAAAATGACGTAAGGAAATATGCTATCATCTCACCTGATTCTTGAAAGGCAACAAAGCGACTTCTTCGTCATTCTGTTGCAGAAACGAGGAAGAATTGTTCGTATCGTGGCACTGTGACTTACTCTCTCCCATGCCCCATACATCCGAAAGAAATACCATAACCGCTTAATATAATCGAATAAACGAGACTCGAATAGGTTTGATTTGTTTGTGTGAACTTTTACTTGTATATTTAATCTCGACACGTTGTACACCCAACATCCAACATACATAGATGAACGCTTCACGAGTACATTGTTCTTGGACGCTTTACCATGTATGATGAGATAAAGTGGAATTTCTATAGATTAAATCGAGAGAAAAACAACCTTGCGGTATTCTTAATGTTCTTTCGCAATCAATTTTGTCAACTTAACAACGGAAACGTAATACGTTTAACGATATTATGAAATCAGCTGTTTCTGATTCGCTCCGATTAATAACACCTGCACCGAACTTGGAAATCCGAATCACGAATATTCCGTGGCGTCGTCACAATTTACAAGCACGATAGCAGAAAGCACAACACACCTCTAGAGGTAGACACAGGACACTGGACACAGCCAACATGTATCCAACAGACGCACACGCATACTACTCGATACTAATGAATACTACTCTTGCAAAGGCGACTGGTCCTGCTCTGAATCTGGCATTCTTCGCTTCGGGTTCCAATTTTCAGTGGGCATGCGTCGCTAAGAAACATGGCCGTCAAGTAGCTGCGACCAGCGACAGCGACACTACTTATCGCGCATTGAACATTGATATCGATAGTTTAATTAAGAGCGAAATTTAAACGCAAACCAAGTTATCGTTAATTTCTCGCATCAAATTACTATGTATATGTATTTCGTAGCTTTTACTCGATTAACATCGTAAATAAGATTATTCACGGATATTTCAGAGTTGTTGTTAAATAATTTATGCGTTACATTTATCAAATGAAAGACATATTTTTCAGAGAAATTTTTAGGAATATATGTATGTATATTTGTTGCGAATGCTTTATATTACATCGGTGTCGGTTGTTTTACTTGTACATGTACATATGTATACCTACGACCTACGATACCAAAGTATAGTAGATATTAACCAATCGTAATTTCATCTTCCAAGCGAAATGGTAAATGGTAAATTATTAGACAAAAATTATTCGTAGTTCTCAACTTTTGTTATTTACGTCTTGTATGTCCTTTGGGACCTGGGATAATATTAAATCGTTTAAATCCTTTCTTGCATCGAACGCAATGTACGTAATTAAAAGTTCTGCCTACCTATGAAACTCAGTAATACGGGCAAAAATATAAGACCATGCGTGGCGCCAAACACCACGATAGCCAAATACATTCTAAAGTAAAATATTTCAAAGATTTGAGTTTTGGCAAATGCCAATACTATAATTCCTACGATCTTGGTTAAAGTAATTCCAGAGAAAACCTGCAACGTAAAGGCAGGCTGGTTATATCAAAAATTTCGTTGGAAAGGACAGCGGGGGAGATGAGAGGGTTATGGTTATGGTTATGGTTATGGTTATCGTTATCGTTATCGTTATCGTTATCGTTATCGTTATCGTTATCGTTAT
>NC_071978.1:8747-13558 GCF_026283585.1 Hylaeus volcanicus
GTTATCGTTATCGTTATCGTTATCGTTATCGTTATCGTTATCGTTATTATTATCGTTATCATTATCGTTATCGTTATCATTATCATTATCATTATCATTATCATTATCATTATCATTATCATTATCATTATCATTATCATTATCATTATCATTATCATTATTAGGTCTGGGTTAGTTCTGACAATGAGCTAACCCTAATTGCGGGTTTTTTTGTTTTCTCTCGGTTGTAAAAAAGAAGAGAACAAAGTCCGTAATACGTGTTACATATTACATGTATACGTTACTCGACCCTATGAATTCGAGGAACGCAAGTACGAGTACTCTCTATACTTACGGAACTTCCCATTTCGTTAAGAGTCTCCGAGGCTCGATCGATTTTCGTACTTGCCGTGGAATGTAAATACGAATGTATGATATGACTGCAAAATTCTACGGAAATACCAGCGGCCTGTAAAAAGAAATGTTGTACGCTTGCGAATTAATTGATAGAGTTGATTCTTCGTTTCGTTTGTTTCGACCGCGAGTGGAAGAGATACGAGCATCTTATTGCGAGACGTACCATTACCAAATTGACGAGAGATACCGCGTTCAATTGGATATTCCACCAATACATGAGTCCTCCTATGTTTACGATGATCATGAGTACCGTCAGTACCACCATTACTGCCGAGAATAACGAGAGTCCAGTGAGAAACGCTGTCACGATAAAAATGACGAGGAGAGAGAAGCCCAACGATGATAAAGTTTCTTGCCAGATTGTGAGATATTGTTCGTAATAGACGTAGAATACGCTGAAATAATTTCCCCTTGTAGTATTACCAATGCGTACGAGTAGAGATTGTTTAAGAGTAACGGGCTAGTAGGGATGTATCTAACGAACCTGTATGGAAATACAGTTATCTTCTGATCGGTTAAACTTTTGTTATTTATCATCGTTGTGATGTTTTCCGCTATCGTTCTTACGGACTTTAGGGATTCGTACCAATCCGACGATTTCTTTAACGGAGTATGATAACCCATAAAGTAACTGTCGCCAACATCGGTCAGTCCATATTTATCAACGTAGTAATTAATTCCCTGAAAAATTTCAAATAACGTTGGATTCGCGTAATATAATCGAGACGCGTATCTATGTACATGTCCAAGTACACGCTATGGTAAGAAGAGAAAGAAACTTACATCGAGATACGATGGCCGACCAGATTTCGCGCAATTTTCATCCGGTATGTCTTCCAGAAAATACGGTATGTATTTTCGAAAACTGTTTGCGTCTGGTCGAGAGTCGGTTTTTCGAATGTCGCACTCTTTACACGTGTCAACTACAAAACACAGATGTATGTATGTATGTATGTATGTATGTATGTATGTATGTATGTTTATAGCGAGGAATATTTCAATAACATTGCCAATTACCATTCCAATGAGGACAAAAGGATTGATTGCTCGGAAAATACATGCAACATTGGGGAATCGTTGACCAGTCTATGTAATCGTCTATCCAGGAGGAAGCTGCTTTCGATAAATACGAACTACAAATAAACGGTTTCGATGAGTAATTTAACCTGGCTTGGTTGCGATTAAATAAACGTAGTTTTGCCTATACGTTAAAAGCAGGTAAAAGCAGATTCTAAAAGAGACATGCGATATATTTATGTATACGAACACGTCAGGTTGTTTCGATGCAGAGTAGATTTGCGTGTAAAGAGAATCGGTATTACATTCTTGACCGCCGCAAATTATATTTTGAACCTCTTTCTTGCTATAATTCAGCCCGGGAGTTAGAACAAAGTAAACAGGGGGACCCATCGACAATAGATCCTCCATAAACTGAAAATATCCAGATTGATTAAGTTAGGTATACGATTGCCGTAATCGCTGTTATCATTATCGAGATGAATGGATACGTTACTTGGAAATATTTCAACACGTAAGAATCTGTGGGCATCGACAACTGTTGTTCCAAACCGATACTTATATTTGGTATCGTTACGGCGTGTACGACTAGGACCACGGAGAATACGATTATTACGATTATTCTGATCGGTGTCTTCATAAGGTAAGGCGTATAAAAACGTTTAAATATCGTTTGTATTAAACTGTGATTCCGATCGGTTTCCAACTGCTTTTCCTTCATTTTCACGCAACAAAACACATCCAATAAATTATTCTGAAATATCGTCAACGATCGTTACGCTATCCATGCTATATTCCCTTATTGTATAGTAAATACATACGTAATGTTTCTTACCTCGGATCTTTGAGCGTCTAATGACAAAAGGCTGACAAAAGCTGTTATTTGTAAGAAAAAATTAATTAGGATGGAAAAAAACGCGTAAAGCGCAAAAGTATTTACAGCCGGCATCGTAGACAGTGTTCCTGTAACGATAGTTTGTATTTGTTAATAATGTAAAAACGAATGGTACGATGCGTTAGTCGAGATCAACTTTTTATTCGATAACGATATGAATCGTTGAATCGTTGAATCGTTGAATCGTTGAGGCATCTTGCGACCGCAAAGTAACACGTTTCGATCGTACGCAAAGCGTAAATAAATAAATACAGCTCCGAGCGGGCCAATTGTTTACCGGCGTAATTTCGCGGAAATATCGTGTTTGGAATCGTGTTGTCGAACGTAACGCGTTTCTCCTTTGTTCTCGAGCTTCTAGCCGTGTAGATATACCCTATGCCCTATACGTACACAATTTAGTACAATGTAATGTATACCAAGTACTAACCGATCAAGAAACAGAGACACTCGGAAGTACTGGTAAGCAAAATCGACGGACCAACTTCGACCATAATTCTTCCGATATGATCGGGTATCGATTCTTCGAAACGTTTTGGATTTCTCTCGTGCCTTTGGACCAATATAAATATATTATCCACGCCCACGGCTAGTACCAAAAATGGAATTACCTGTGTGGATACGAATAATTTATACATTTATCCATCATTTCTATGTTTCTATGTACTTTGGACATTTATTATTATGCAGTATTTCGCTCACCTCGATGGTAAGTAACGTCGTGGGTACTCCGATGTAGCCAAATACACCGAGGGAACAAGCTACGGACGCCATTACTATGATTATTCCGCCAATACTGAGCATCATTTTACTGTTTGTCTAAAATCATACGAGAAATAGTCGGTTTCGAAAGAACGTTTCATGTATTTTGCATGAAACAGTTAGTTGGTTAAGAAACGAGGAGAAAACTTACAAAGTATCCTTTGAAGCTACAGCTTATTTTACCGAGAGCAACGGTAACGTAAACAAACATTAACGCGTAGCTGAAAACTACTGTCGATACTTCTGCTCTCGACGATCTCTCCAATTCGTCCTGAATCGATTTTTCGCTACTATACGCGACATCCATAAATTTCGGACGATCGATAACGTCCCATTCTTTCATGAAATCGAGAAACCTAAAACGTCCACGGTATATACATGTATGTATGTATGTATAGTACGGTCCTTGTCTTGTTTTCTGGTCGCGTATCTATGGTGTTGGTATGTTTGGATCTTACCGCTGTTCCCATTTGTGTGTCGATTCGAGTGCAGATTCGTTTAACGAGTTTTTTACTAGAAAAGTTAAAACCAATCCGGTTGCCGTTATGTAATCTTTCGAATCGTAAAGAAACTTGTTGTCTCGAAGAAATCCTCCGTAGGCTATCGCAGGCACGACTGGTCCTTTGTACGGTGCCATGCAGCCAGGATTGTACGCGTTTCTTCGGAACAAGGATAAAACGTTTTGTTTCGTTTCGTTTTGTTTCATTATACATACTATTAACCCAGACACCTGGCCTATCGATTCCTTTTATGTTGCGTTGTGCTTTCTTTATGCACGTTACGCACTATACAACTACCATATAATACAAACTACATATTTTCTATGTTTACTATACATACGACTAGCATTTTTACTCACTGCGCGCACTCGTACAAATGATCCAAATAATTTCTTTCGTACGGACCGGAAACAGTCGTTCGATTAAAAGTTTCGAGATCGTTTTGAAAATATCCCCAAACGCTTTGAACGGTGCAAAGATTCAAAGTAGTGGGCCCTGTAAAATCACTCCGAACTGGAGCATAGCAAATGCGTTCCAATCCTTCTCCAACGTCTTGTCCAAGCTGTACATTTCCATTACGTTCACTTTTCTTTTTCCTTTTCTTTAGTTTACTAACAATCCCTTACGACAAATAGAAATACTTACTTGGAGAATTTTATTTTGAAGATCGTATACAGCGAGTAAAAATTCCTTAGCAAAGACGGGACCAAATTCAAGAGGCCCGTTCGATGTGTTGTGCAGCACCTATGTAGAATCGGTACATGACTGTGTATCTCTTTTATTTTTGATGAAGCGCGGATAACGAAAATCTTGAAAGCTACTGGTAGAGAGTTCAAAAGTCCCGGTAATATGGTGTATACGGCAGAGATATACCTCGTAGCTCGTTTCGACGCGACATACTTGGAATTAGTTGAGTACGTATGGCGCGTATGATACGTGACACGAGTTTGTCGTGAAAGCAAGTTTACCTTATCGAGTCCCACCGATTTTATATAAATCTGTTCCGTTCTGTAGAAAGGTTGAAAATGTGAATCGAAATAATCTTTCTCGATTCTTGATCTGCTGGAGGGCGCCGCCCAAATTTCAATCGGATCGCTTGTTACGGAAAGCCGAGTAATGCCGTAGCTCAGTCCCAATATTACATACGAAATCGTAAATAGTGCTATGACCGGATACTTTGCGAACGCTGTTACACGCATAATAATAATAATAATAATAATAATAATAATAATAATAATAATAAT
>NC_071978.1:13568-18568 GCF_026283585.1 Hylaeus volcanicus
ATAATAATAATAATAATAATAATAATAATAATAATAATAATAATAATAATAATAATAATAATGATGATGATGATGATGATGATGATGATGATGATGATGATGATAATAAATTAATTATATCAATAACGAGAGGTGTATGGGTACGAGCATACCTTTGGCCCAAACAAAGAAAAACACACGAAACGTATCGTGAAAAGTTTCGCGCCAATTTGATTTCGATTCCTCTATCTTATCGTCGACGTCGGCGTCGTCAGCCAAAGTACCTGTAACGAACAAAATTTCAATATGAAATAGCCTCGTTACTCGGAGATCTTTTTCGCGATATGCATCGCGTTTACGCGTTACGCCAATTACGATTGTACGAGATGATACCTGAACAACAAGGTCTTCTTCTGGCAAGTCTGTAAACGATTACCGTTGATAAGATGAATAGAGTAACTAGAATTCCTGCTAAAACTCCATAGCCGTTGTATCCGAAAATAGTAAAGTGGGTATCGTCTCGTTCAATTTTTGTGAAAGGACAGGCTGCTGGACAATCGACGCAGCTACACGCCGACAAGCCCTATTAAACGACGGTAACAGTAATCTTGTTTAAGAGGTAAACGTACTCGAGGTACTGGCCAATCGAAAATACGTAATGTTTATCGGACTTACATCGTACGCTTCGTTACATGATTTTACCGATTCGTTCCAACGATTCGTGGTATTGGATATGAAATGCATTCCGAAAGTTACAAAATCATTCGCATCCACATCACCTTGATACTGGTACCACCTAAAAATATCAATTTTATAAATCATTGATAACAGTTATTTTGGAAAGCTTAACGATTTTCTAAACTCTTACTTTTCCGCTGTGCACCAACTGGCTCCGTGAATACCACAAGCCAAATCCATGGCTAAATTTCCACTAGCTGGATGAACTATGTTTTTGCAAGAGTCGAAAGTAGTATTCATGTATTCTTCCGCGATATAAACCTAACGAGCATTTATGAAATATATTAAATGTTCGATCGTGTATACATCAATTCTTGTTGATTACATGCTAAAGCTAAAGGCGTGCGAATAGTACTTGTTCTTGTTGGGTTGTACTTTCTACAAGTTTCACAATACGCGAACAGCAGTACGCGCGATTACCTCGATTTCTTTCACGTATTCCTTGCCTTCGTTATTTTTATCAGTTTTTGTAACTTTGATGAACCTACTCTGTTCGGGACTACAGCTTAAATCGCATATTAATTTGTACGCATTTTTCACGCATGTTGAACACCTGCCGAAAATCCCCTCGATCATATTCATCTGACTAAGCAGCGTTCTAATATTGGTAACGTCGCAACATAATCTCGGATCATCTAAAAACAACAATATACGTGTACGATACGTACGATCTCTTTTTATATCTGTTTCATATTCGCTGGTAACATACCGGTGTCTTTAAAGTATTGCGGGCATTTATCGCGCAAAAGCATCGCGACTTTGGTATCGTTGATTCGACTAGGAGGATCATCGGAGGCACACGTATAATTCAAGTTTGGCTTTTCGAACGAAGGGCCACAGTCTCCATACCATACGCAACGATACTCTTCTCTACTACTATGCGATAATGGTAAAAACCAACAGAATATTAACAAAATGCGTAGCATTTGATTGTGTCTCATATTAAATATTTGTCAAGAAATATTTGTTTATCCGTTCGTTGGTTGGATTTAATTTGTCAGCTTCCTTGTTCGCTCCTTAGCCTGCCTGTTCTGCGGATACGTATAACGATATCGTTACGTTACACGTACACTTTATTCGAATCGGAATGTAGGAATGCATATCGAAAAATAGTCCAACTATTGTACTTACCCCTTTGATTGGTGTAATCAACTAATTACGTGTATGCCGCACCGTGATCTCACAATCAGATCTATCAGCTGCACGCCGCGCCCGCGTCGCGATTACTCGTGATATAATTAAACGATAATACTGGTAAATATCGGTTAATTTTGATAGTTTCAGAGGTATTTAATATTAACGTTACAGGTATTTCATCGTTCTAGTCGGTCGTTCGGTCGGTCGGTCGGTCGATCGGTCGGTCGATCGAGGAATCGGCTTCGACTAATCGAACGAAAAGCTGATTATCCGTTATTCTTGATTTCGGGGACAAAAAATTATCGTCGAGTGTTTTATCGTACAGCTGAATACCAATAAACTTGACGATTATCAGAGAAAAATAGAGGCATACACCTTTACTAAAAGCGAGAAAGCATTCAGAAATCTTCTCTCTAGTCGCGATACGATTCGAAAGAGATTAGTCGATTACTGGATTAGTTGATTCCTGCACACCTGCGTCTTATCGATACCGCGCGTCCAGAAATCACCTTATGATAATTCATTAATTACCCAACGAAGCAAAAGTATGAAAATATCTTCTATACCTGACATTCTTTCATTTTCGAATACAACAGTATTGATCAAACAGTTATCGTACTGGATAATCATATTTTAATGACTCAATGATTGTACAAATGGATCACTTTTGAACATTTCCGCATAACCCAGGAACAATAACAATAAGTACAGCAATTATCGTAATTATAATATTCGTTACTAATGTATAATTACACAATAGATGAAAAAACATAAACGATAAGCAGTTTGCATTGCGTTTGTATTCTTAGATACAAAATTATTTTCATTCCTGGTTCACCGCACACGATTGCGTGACATGTGTACGTCAACGAAAGGAAAACAATGTGGAAAGACTTGTTATTTATGTATATCGTTACTTTATCCTATCATTGTTTCGTTATAATAACGTCACCGCACACCCACCGCGACATTCCCGCTTATATTCTACAATAATTCTATCAACCACCTAAAATTTTCGCGTTTACGGCTCGCTAAATGGCCTTGCACACACTTGTTCTTTCTTTCTCATTCTCTCTCTTTGCAACGAGGCTCTAATAAACAAATGTTTTCTAATAAACATGAATCGATCGATCGATCTCTCTCAAACTCCAACTTGGCTTTCGCCGTGCTCTCGATCTCTCTCTCCTGCCTCCTTCTCTATCCCATCCACTCAAGCTCCCCCTTTCTTTCAACTTTGATCTCCTTTCATTCCATATCGCTCGTATCGCTCGCTTTCCATTTTCGAGATACATGCTTTGCCCGTAATCGTAATCGTAATCGTAATCGTAATCGTAATCGTAATCGTAATCGTAATCGTAATCGTAATCGTTATCGTTATCGTAATCGTAATCGTAATCGTAATCGTTATCGTTATCGTTATCGTTATCGTAATCGTAATCGTAAAACGTAAAACGTAATCATAATTATACCCAAGTTTTTATCATCCAAGTTATAATTTCAAGTATATTACATTCAACGGTAGCGATAAAGTTTATATCGATAAAATTTTTGGAGAAAGTCCAATAGTCGTACAATAGATGATGATAAATTGCTCGACGATCCACTGCGACCAGGACAAAAATACGAAACTCGATACACTAGGCCAACTATTAAGAGATACGCCTCCGAGCTAGAGTATCCCACGACACCATTTTCGGGCTACACTCGACATTTTTTCGTCATTCGCACCACGTGGTTACCAAATTTTCAGGAACTTGTAAATTTTCCAAATAATTTTAATATCATGGCTGCGAGTTAGAAACAGTTTTTTTTATAACAGGAGAAACGAGTTCCGAGCATGTGAATATTTATCGTAAGCTGCGACTATGTACATACATTCGGTATACCTACATACATACGCGCGCGTTATAAGGGCGTATCAAAAAGTAACGTATTTCTCAAAGTAATTTCTCTGCGATACATGATCGTAACCGTTTCGATACCACTCGAGCCAACATATCCAATTTACTTTCTGTCAAATTTTTATCAACATCTCCTTTTTATCTATCTATCTATCTATCTATCTATCTATCTATCTATCTATCTATCTATCTATTTATCTCTCGTTCTCTCGCTTGCTGAAGTTTGACCTTTCCATTTTTTTTTTATCGCTATCGTTATTATTGTTATCATCTGCCGCTGTCGTTGTTACAATTATTACTACTAATATTATTACTATTACATTTTTTGTCCTTGTTGTCGCAGTCCCTTTCAGGAAAAAAAATATTACTTGAAAATTGGCATTGATTGTCACAAGTCCTGAATAGAAATACGTGAACGAGTACAATATCGGGTGTCTGGGATTTCTCGATGCGTGTACATTCTATAAATTAAAATGCAAACGATGAAACTGTCACGTCGATGCGATAGTGCATAATATTTGAAAAATTGCACTCGCCTTTCACATTTAGCATATCGAGACAAATGAATCATACGTGATTCTCACGATAGCCAAGTACCTACATAATCTATACAATTTCACTGCGGACAAAAAATTACACAGACCGAGAAAAAAGGATACAAGGAGTCTGTCTCTGAGGCGTATCTCGATAGAATTTATACAATAAAATTTATATATAATATATATATATTATACATATACATATACATGTATATGTATATATATGTATTATACATATACATATATACATATATTATACATATACATATACATATGTATATATATGCAATAATATGAGTAACAGAAGATTCTCTGTAATGTTTATGTCTGCACAAGTGACGTCTATAGTAATTAGTAAATAGATATCTCGATTTTTGTTCGCTCTCAAGTATTCATCGATATTCTATTAGATACATACTTTGTTTATAAGCGCACGCGTGCATTGTGCATCCGTGCGCTCGCGAAACAACTGTGTGCACAATGTACTCGCCTAAGTACAGATGTGTGTGTGTGTGTGTGTGTGTGTGTGCGTGTGCGCGCGCGCGGGCGCGCGCTCGCATGTACGTTGGATGAAAACGAGAGCAAATTCCGAGCATATATTCAAGTTCAAGATTCAAGTTCCGTTTATCGCATCGTTCAGCTACGTTCAAGTTCTCGAGCCTTCTAAAATTTAACTTTGCCTGCCGAAATCTTTCGTGTAACAACC
>NC_071978.1:23568-30512 GCF_026283585.1 Hylaeus volcanicus
GTTGACTGAGATTCTGTTTCGTCGTCGGTATACTCATATTTCGCACCGATTCTCGAATTATTTGTCGAATAGTCCTCAGGAACGCGTTTCTAAATTCTGTTGTGCTGAGGGTGAGAAACAATTATATCAACTCGTTACACCTATCGTCGTTCCACTATTTTTAGTTTGTTCTCCATTCGTATTAGACATGTTATTGGTCACACGTGTCTCGTCGTTTGTGACCCGTTCGTCGTTTCTATTCGTTTCATTTTCGTACACGCGACAATGAATAGAAAACTGTTAACTGTTGAAAGTAACGCACCGAGAACGCATACGATTTATACGAATTGACTAAAATTAAACGTGCCTAAACTCTTAAAAAAAAAGATAAAGCATAAGAAATGATCGTAGCGAATCATCGACGATAATCGATATTACCGTTGGTTTCATTGTCGTCATCGTCGCAATTGTTCATGTAATGACACGATAGAAGGCTACGACGAACGAAAACCGTGTAAGACAAAGAGTGTACTTAAAATATACCTTATATATGGTGTAGCATCGAATTAATGCAGGCAAAATAGCCGAGTAATGCAATTTTAGGACAAAACGTGTGTTTAAAATTGAAGTGAAACGATACTTTGGATAATTAATATGTATTATCAAACGATACCTATTAGACAGCACATATACTTTCTCCGATCTTCTCTGTAATTGACTTCTTAAATGAATCAATTCCCATAAGAAATGAGATTCCATATCTTTGGCAGAACTAGCCCGGACTTGAACTTCCGTTACGGGAATCAACACTTGGTAACGAATTATTTCTACCTCGCTGGAATTTGCTTTTGTCGAAACTCCCTGTAAACAATGAATGCATCACACACACGCACACGTACACGCACGCGCGCACGCATACGCACACATATTTACGTATACGCACATACTACAAATACATACACGAATTCTTTAAACGCCGATTAATCGAGCTTACCATGAGTTTCTTCTTTTGTCTTAACCTTTCCTTGCATAAAAAGACGACGGCAGATTTGAAAACAAAACACATTGCGTGAAGTTCCAGACCTTTCTTGATCTTTCCAAGAAAATCAGAGATATTAAGCCACTCGACACCCCCGTAGTACAGAAGATCGCCTGGGCTCAAATCGATGGGCTGTTAACATCAGATGATTTCTTCAGTAATCTCATTGATCCTTTTATCAAATTCTTGACATTAAACGAGAAACGTATTTTCTTTGTTTACCTGCTTGCAAGACTTTTGATGTTGTCTGAACAAATGATCAAAGATGGCCCCGTATTCCTCGTGAATTCTTTGCATTTCGTTTATGTGTTCTGCGACTTTTTCCATGCCTTTCAAGGCCTCTGTAATCGAGAATGAATTGAACCGATTAGCAACACCACACCACACCACTGTTTTCTCGCGCTGATATCGATAGAGTATTAGCGGCGCGCTATTAATCTGCTATGTTTTACCAATCAAGTGCTGGTGTTCTTCGCTTCGTTCGTCCGTGAGGTTTCGAAGCTGCTGCAGAAGCAAAGGGTACTTGAGTATTCTTTGAATAGGTTTTATCAAGTACGACTCTAATGTCGACGAGTGTTGCTGTCTTGGATTTCTTGCTTGCAGGAACTCTTGTAAAGCTTGATTTCCTTCGTCTACAAGATAAACAAGTGTAAGAAGAAGAAGAAGAAGAAGAAGAAGAAGAAGAAGAAAAAGAAGAGGAAGAATTTGATGATGCTGTAAAAAAAAAAAAAGAAAAAAAAAGAATCAAATGACATTTCACTCACTTGGATGTAAAACCTTTTGCGCTTTCGAATGGCTGGCACAAAACGAACTGTACAGCTTGAAGTGATTTACATAATACAGAAAGGCACTTCCAATGGAAAACAGGACACCCTTTAAATAGTATAAATGGAAAAATGAATTACAGCTGGGTACCGATACCGATAGACGCGATTTAAATAAAAATTGCTTATCGCATCGCGTACCTTAAACTGACTCGGATGGTCAAAATTATTGAAATCAGCCTCCATCTCGATCGCGTGATCAAGATTTTGTAGAAATTGTCGTTGAAACGTAACGATTTCTTGAATATTTCCAAATAACGCGTTTATCTCTGCATTAGACAGGAAAGTCTCACGTTTAAGGGGCTCCAAGTAGTTCTCCAACAAATTGTTTAAATTCTATAAATGTTACATTAACTTATTTTTAGCGTTACTCCGTTTTAATGGTAACACGTTACATTTATCGAAACTACAATGTAAATTAACGTAGGTATTATCTTTTAACGAACCGAAACTAAAAAGGTACATGGAAAGAATTTAGCAAGGGCATTAGCAACTGGCATTTCACGGTCGATTTTGATAATAGGCATGCAAACGCATGTATGCGGATGTAATCACTGGTGATCCGTGACAATCTTACCTTGACGTAAGTCCGTTCGGTTTCGATCAATTCTAGAATGACTTTTTTTAATTTCTCAGCATCGCTCAGCTGCCGGCTTGGCGTGAGCGCTTGCGAATGAGAACTAACGACACTTCCGGTAGGACTCGACTTTCTCGTTTCACCTGGCGATCGGCAAATTCCCGTCACTTGTTCAGCGGTTTTTAGCAAATTTTCAATTTCGAATGAATTTGTGCGGGATGTTTGCTTTCCGTTTTCTATGTGAGAGGCTGACGTACATTCCTGAGTAATGCTTTCCTTGCCTAGGCACACATCGTAACGACAATCCGATTAGCCAACTACCAACCTATGCACATTATTGTAAAGACAAAAGTATGTATCGTATGTGAGAAAGAGAGAAAATGTTTGGCTTACTCCAACCAGGAGCTGGGACAATCAGACCGGAAATCATTTCTTCGCTTATAACCGGAGGATCGGAAGGTGGCGGTGGGCAAACTAAACTCTCGATGATATCATCGGTAACCCTCATTATACCCGTAAGATCGGGTGGTTCGGTTCGAGACGATCTCATCATCATACAGAGACCGACTTCTTCTTGCAACACACTTTCCAGGTACATCATGTCTAGGTCGCTTACAATGGCACCGTTGATAACCATGATCTCGTCGCCTTTAATGATTCCTAAAACGTTAACGCACTCGTGTTATTCTAATCGTCAATAACCAATACCCAATACCCTTAGCAAAGGTTTAGGTTACAATTTTCCATCCAACTTGATCGTGATAACTTGTTCGCGTCGATAATATAAATAATTATACATATACAGTATAGCATAGTACGTAACGTAGACGCAAGTTTGCCAAGTCGTTAAAGATAACACGGTCAGAAAATCAATGTTTCTCAATGCCGTTCCGAAGCAGAAGCCGATTCTAATGTAAACGAACAAAAAATATGTTATTTATTAAGGTCATCCGACGTGTTTCCACATTTAGTGGGAAACCTGATAACCTTCGTTTTAAAAATAAATGAAACAAGGGTAAAGAGAAGATGTTGGATTCGATTAACCCGTTGGAAGATTCCCTATTAAAGAGTCCGGTAGCTTATGGACAAACAGAAGGAAAGAGAATAGCGTAATTGACACTTGTTACCATTTTGCATTGCCACACTTTTATCTTCGACTCGGCTAACGTAACAACACAACTCGTCCTGCCTATCGGAATTTTCTATTAGTTCCGCTTCCACTGAGAAACCCCACATTTGTTCCAGAGTATTTCTTTGTAACTCTACTTGATACAAAATTTTTGCGCAAACTTCGACAACCTCGTGCGTATTCGACTGAAACATATAGATCCCAATTACTCTTACTCTACGTCTAAAATCCGCTGCAACGGATCCGTCCCCGTCCCCGTCCCCGTCCCCGTCCTCGTTACACATTAGTCTCCGTCGCAACGGATTAGACGAGTCTAATCTAAATCTATTATCCAATTTAATAATAACCAGTAATATTAATAATGCTCACATAAGTTTCTATCAAGTCCGTTCTATGTGGCACGAAATAATTGTGATCTTCCATATCGCGTCGCTTCTTCACGCGAACGAAATGTTCCATTGGATTTAGGTTTTTCCTGTTGCAAGCACTTGCTAAAAATTCTTCGACTGTCATAGCATCGCGTAAAAATACAGACACCAGCTGTAAGTCGAAACGAACATTGAAACGTGAAATGAAATATAAGTGATTAATTTTTATTCTACCCTATTCTTACGTATACCTTACGTGTAGTTATTTCGTGCATGCATATTTAAGAGTTTTATGTGAGATTTGAAATGTTCCATACACGCAATGCGTACCGCACATGTGTACGTAGTACGTACACGTTACGGTCTGGTATAAGCATTTAATGAAAATAAATAAGGATTAAAGAGCGTCGATGAATTGTTCACCTGATTCTCCGGTACGCATACTTTTACAGGCTTTTCATCGTCTCTCGAGGAAATTTGAAGGGATCGTCTGCTGGATCCGCTGTTGGACCTCGAGAGCAACGGTGGTCTTCTCTTGGTAGCTCCGCGACCTGCCAGCAGGTTGTTTAGCAAAGAGGGACTCCGTGCGCATATAAAAGCGTGAAACGACGAGACCGTAAAGACTCCTAATTTATTTAACGTTTGCTTCGTGGCACGAGATACGTGCGTCAACAAACTCTGCAGAGAAAGAGAAACGATTCGAATCAAGATAATTATCATATCGGTTATCCGTATTAAGCTGGGGGAAACTCGATGCCGGGGCTCGACCAACTTGTACGAGATTCTATTTACGGTGTTGCACAGTGATCGATACGAGTCTCCGTCAACGATACAATGCGTAGTATATGCATACACATACACACTTGTACAGTGTATCGGCAGTGATGTAGTCGGAAAAATAATTTCATCGGTTCTCGATACGAAACATAATCCATGATTGTATCGTGTGTCGTTTGCGTAAAGAAAATCTCGTGCGACCGATCGCAGTCGAATCGCAGTCGAATCGCAGTCGAATCGCTGTCGAATCACAGTGTTGACGGATCTCAAAATTTCAATTGCGAACCGACAAGTACGTATTATACATAAAATAATAAAATATTATTATTGTATAGTATGGGTTTATATTGTAGAGTAACGCGTGACTCGAATAGTAATCAGTTTGAAAACCACGACCAACTACAATGTACCAACTACGTGCAACTTACTTTAGGGTTCGGTAACTCGCCGCTTTGTAAACTAGCCATGTAACATCTGAGACGAAATTGCTCGCAGTGAAGCCGTTCCAAGTTTTCTTCCCATTGGACGATCTGATTGTTGATTTGTTGTTTAGTTTCCACGTCGGAAACAACAGATTGCTGTAGATCAGCCATATGTTTTAATTTGTGATCCTAGGAAAGACGATGTACTCAGAATATATATATATATACATGTATAGTCTTTTCCATCCGTGTCTGTTCGTGGTCCGGTCAGGACTCGCGCTACGCTCCAAATTCAACGAAAGGTTCCATGTTCGATATGCTTACCGATTCTATCGCCTTCTCTAACCGAAGGATCTCTTCCTGCAACAAGTGAAGAGTACCGGTTTTGCCGCGATGGCGCGCGAATGCAGCCGCGCAAGCCGAATGAATGCTGTTTACCCAATTCTCGAGTTCCACTTGACACGGTGCCTGACACAAAACATACATTTCAATTTCTGCTTATTTTCGTGCTACTACGCCATCATCCCCTTGTTGTTCCGTCGAACGCATTTACTTACTTGAAATAAGTAAGCATCGCCAAACGCGGTGCTTAGACAAAATATATAGTCTCGTTTTGGATGTTCCGGAATCGGTTGCATGATCGCACCGTCGACAATAATTAAATGCTTCGGGGCCGCTTCCATGGCTCTGCTTTCTTGCGAATCACACGGATAGAAAAGAAGCGTAGTTCCCTTCAAACAAACCCAATAACCCTTCCATCCCCTTTTCCTCGCGAGTTCGATCTGATGTTTCTTTCGTAACAGCCACTTCTTCACGCTAAGAAATCTACGAATTAACGAATCAACCAATTACCGATCGGCGCGCTTCGAGGGACACGCGTTCAAAAGGAAATAATCGCAAACAACGGACATGCGTCGATACACGTTTCTCCATCGATAGATGAATGTAGCTTAGGTACTTGCTACCGTTACTGTTACTTACCCAGCCTTTCGAACCGCACCCGTACAATTAAACGAAGCTGCAGCCGTGCCTGGCTGTTTTCCGCGATACGGTGAATTTATCACGCTTTCGCCATCGTCGTCGTCGCTCACAGCAGTAGTTAGCGACATCCGGTCGTCGTCTGACATCTACAAAAGTTGGACACGTGATTCTAGTTTGTTCGAACGAATGAACGGTAATGTTTGCGTTGCATACGAGTTTTAGTAGAAATTTTTTTACAACGTTTCAAGCAATATCTACATATTAATATATATATATATAAAACATATAAAAGACTCGTCACTAATCACTACGAAACTATTACAATCGTCTGCGAGTCCTGAGAGTCCTGTAGCGACACCGTGAACGCGTGTATTTAATAACGATACGGTTAAGAGATAAAAAATAAACGACTAGATGGAACAAGAGTACACGGGGGATGGAGCGGGCCAAGTAGAGAGAGAGGAAGGGGTGATGTTGGAAGGGGTTGAAGAGGGATGACGTTGGCGGAGGAAGAGAGGGAAAGCTGGTATAAGAGAAGGAGGAGGAGGAGGAGGAGGAGGAGGGTGCAAAAGTAAAATGTGATCCAGTAATGAACAGTTAACTTGGTTACCGATTACCCTGAATAACCTTGGAAAATGTATAAATAGAATTGGATGCATAAAAGATAGATCGATATCCTACAAAAATAGTACATCATTCACGAACGATTAATCTACCGCGGCATTGTTTATCCTTTGGATGGTTTAGATGCAGCATAGATTGTAAATTGTAACATTTACACACACACGCGCGCGCGCGCACAGAGAGAGAGAGAGAGAGAGAGAGAGAGAGAGAGAGAGAGAGAGAGA